>NC_047066.1:13034577-13246954 GCF_902459465.1 Asterias rubens | reverse complement strand
GGAACCATAAAATCATCGGAAATTGTTTGACCCCAAATCTGAAAATTTTGTCCATACCCGGGTATGGTCGACTTTTTTCATTTCGGACCAAAAATCCAAACTCACAAATTTCTCTATAAATCTAATAATTTTGGTTGTTTACCCAGTCTCAACTGATAAAATGTCTTCAGTAGTCCGTTCTGTATCATTTGGAACCATAAAATCATCGGAAATTGTTTGACCCCAAATCTGAAAATTTTGTCCATACCCGGGTATGGTCGACTTTTTTCATTTCGGACCAAAAATCCAAACTCACAAATTTCTCTATAAATCTAATAATTTTGGTTGTTTACCCAGTCTCAACTGATAAAATGTCTTCAGTAGTCCGTTCTGTATCATTTGGAACCATAAAATCATCGGAAATTGTTTGACCCCAAATCTGAAAATTTTGTCCATACCCGGGTATGGTCGACTTTTTTCATTTCGGACCAAAAATCCAAACTCACAAATTTCTCTATAAATCTAATAATTTTGGTTGTTTACCCAGTCTCAACTGATAAAATGTCTTCAGTAGTCCGTTCTGTATCATTTGGAACCATAAAATCATCGGAAATTGTTTGACCCCAAATCTGAAAATTTTGTCCATACCCGGGTATGGTCGACTTTTTTCATTTCGGACCAAAAATCCAAACTCACAAATTTCTCTATAAATCTAATAATTTTGGTTGTTTACCCAGTCTCAACTGATAAAATGTCTTCAGTAGTCCGTTCTGTATCATTTGGAACCATAAAATCATCGGAAATTGTTTGACCCCAAATCTGAAAATTTTGTCCATACCCGGGTATGGTCGACTTTTTTCATTTCGGACCAAAAATCCAAACTCACAAATTTCTCTATAAATCTAATAATTTTGGTTGTTTACCCAGTCTCAACTGATAAAATGTCTTCAGTAGTCCGTTCTGTATCATTTGGAACCATAAAATCATCGGAAATTGTTTGACCCCAAATCTGAAAATTTTGTCCATACCCGGGTATGGTCGACTTTTTTCATTTCGGACCAAAAATCCAAACTCACAAATTTCTCTATAAATCTAATAATTTTGGTTGTTTACCCAGTCTCAACTGATAAATGTCTTCAGTAGTCCGTTCTGTATCATTTGGAACCATAAAATCATCGGAAATTGTTTGACCCCAAATCTGAAAATTTGTCCATACCCGGGTATGGTCGACTTTTTTCATTTCGGACCAAAAATCCAAACTCACAAATTTCTCTATAAATCTAATAATTTTGGTTGTTTACCCAGTCTCAACTGATAAAATGTCTTCAGTAGTCCGTTCTGTATCATTTGGAACCATAAAATCATCGGAAATTGTTTGACCCCAAATCTGAAAATTTTGTCCATACCCGGGTATGGTCGACTTTTTTCATTTCGGACCAAAAATCCAAACTCACAAATTTCTCTATAAATCTAATAATTTTGGTTGTTTACCCAGTCTCAACTGATAAATGTCTTCAGTAGTCCGTTCTGTATCATTTGGAACCATAAAATCATCGGAAATTGTTTGACCCCAAATCTGAAAATTTTGTCCATACCCGGGTATGGTCGACTTTTTTCATTTCGGACCAAAAATCCAAACTCACAAATTTCTCTATAAATCTAATAATTTTGGTTGTTTACCCAGTCTCAACTGATAAAATGTCTTCAGTAGTCCGTTCTGTATCATTTGGAACCATAAAATCATCGGAAATTGTTTGACCCCAAATCTGAAAATTTTGTCCATACCCGGGTATGGTCGACTTTTTTCATTTCGGACCAAAAATCCAAACTCACAAATTTCTCTATAAATCTAATAATTTTGGTTGTTTACCCAGTCTCAACTGATAAAATGTCTTCAGTAGTCCGTTCTGTATCATTTGGAACCATAAAATCATCGGAAATTGTTTGACCCCAAATCTGAAAATTTTGTCCATACCCGGGTATGGTCGACTTTTTTCATTTCGGACCAAAAATCCAAACTCACAAATTTCTCTATAAATCTAATAATTTTGGTTGTTTACCCAGTCTCAACTGATAAAATGTCTTCAGTAGTCCGTTCTGTATCATTTGGAACCATAAAATCATCGGAAATTGTTTGACCCCAAATCTGAAAATTTTGTCCATACCCGGGTATGGTCGACTTTTTTCATTTCGGACCAAAAATCCAAACTCACAAATTTCTCTATAAATCTAATAATTTTGGTTGTTTACCCAGTCTCAACTGATAAAATGTCTTCAGTAGTCCGTTCTGTATCATTTGGAACCATAAAATCATCGGAAATTGTTTGACCCCAAATCTGAAAATTTTGTCCATACCCGGGTATGGTCGACTTTTTTCATTTCGGACCAAAAATCCAAACTCACAAATTTCTCTATAAATATAATAATTTTGGTTGTTTACCCAGTCTCAACTGATAAAATGTCTTCAGTAGTCCGTTCTGTATCATTTGGAACCATAAAATCATCGGAAATTGTTTGACCCCAAATCTGAAAATTTGTCCATACCCGGGTATGGTCGACTTTTTTCATTTCGGACCAAAAATCCAAACTCACAAATTTCTCTATAAATATAATAATTTTGGTTGTTTACCCAGTCTCAACTGATAAAATGTCTTCAGTAGTCCGTTCTGTATCATTTGGAACCATAAAATCATCGGAAATTGTTTGACCCCAAATCTGAAAATTTTGTCCATACCCGGGTATGGTCGACTTTTTTCATTTCGGACCAAAAATCCAAACTCACAAATTTCTCTATAAATCTAATAATTTTGGTTGTTTACCCAGTCTCAACTGATAAAATGTCTTCAGTAGTCCGTTCTGTATCATTTGGAACCATAAAATCATCGGAAATTGTTTGACCCCAAATCTGAAAATTTTGTCCATACCCGGGTATGGTCGACTTTTTTCATTTCGGACCAAAAATCCAAACTCACAAATTTCTCTATAAATCTAATAATTTTGGTTGTTTACCCAGTCTCAACTGATAAATGTCTTCAGTAGTCCGTTCTGTATCATTTGGAACCATAAAATCATCGGAAATTGTTTGACCCCAAATCTGAAAATTTTGTCCATACCCGGGTATGGTCGACTTTTTTCATTTCGGACCAAAAATCCAAACTCACAAATTTCTCTATAAATCTAATAATTTTGGTTGTTTACCCAGTCTCAACTGATAAAATGTCTTCAGTAGTCCGTTCTGTATCATTTGGAACCATAAAATCATCGGAAATTGTTTGACCCCAAATCTGAAAATTTTGTCCATACCCGGGTATGGTCGACTTTTTTCATTTCGGACCAAAAATCCAAACTCACAAATTTCTCTATAAATCTAGAAATTTTGGTTGTTTACCCAGTCTCAACTGATAAAATGTCTTCAGTAGTCCGTTCTGTATCATTTGGAACCATAAAATCATCGGAAATTGTTTGACCCCAAATCTGAAAATTTTGTCCATACCCGGGTATGGTCGACTTTTTTCATTTCGGACCAAAAATCCAAACTCACAAATTTCTCTATAAATCTAATAATTTTGGTTGTTTACCCAGTCTCAACTGATAAAATGTCTTCAGTAGTCCGTTCTGTATCATTTGGAACCATAAAATCTTTGGAAATTGTTTGACCCCAAATCTGAAAATTTTTACCATACCCGGGTATGGTCGACTTTTTTTCATTTCGGACCAAAAATCCAAACTCACAAATTTCTCTATAAATATAATAATTTTAATTGTTTACCCAGTCTCAACTGATAAAATGTCTTCAGTAGTCCGTTCTGTATCATTTGGAACCATAAAATCATTGGAACTTTTTTGACTCAAAATCTGGAAATGTTGTCCATACCCGGGATTTGGTCGACTTTTTAAATTTCGGACCAAAAATCCAAACTCACAAATTTCTCTATAAATATAATAATTTTGGTTGTTTACCCAGTCTCAACTGATCAAATGTCTTCAGTAGTCCGTTCTGTATCATTTGGAACCATAAAATTATCGGAAGTTTTTGACCATATTATATGGTAGATTTTTTTCATTTCGGACCAAAAATCCAAACTCACAAAATTCTCAATAAATCTAAAGATTTTGGTTGTATACCCAGACTCCACGTGTAAAATGTCTTCAGTAGTCGTGCTGTATCATTTGAAACCATACAATTCTCGAAAATGTTTTCAACCTAAATCTGAAAATGTTGACAATACCGGCATGGTTCGATTTTTTCATTTCGGACCGGAATTAAACGCCCTCGTTTGCCATTATTTTAAAAGCATATAAGTGCATGTCATGAATGACATGGGAAATGTTCGGCTGTTGGATATTCGCTGCAATCATAAAATACGTGAATGTTCATGCTGCATATATACGTAGGTTCAGTGCATGTACGCTTGCTTACGGCGGGCGCACATAATGTTAAGTCATGTACATGTCCGCCGGACTACTTTTGCATAGCCCCGGACAGTTTGCAGACATTTCATTAGTCTTGGTTCAGGACTCTCCTGGATTTGTAACAAGAAAGCGCGCTATCACCCCCAACGCGCTATCAACCATGAACCGCTATCACAGGAGAGTCTTGGAACATTCGTTAAATCTTCCCCCAAAATCGGGGGGAAACATAATGTGCGTGCGTAGGTTTCCCGCAGAGCCCGCCCCTTTTTTTTTTTTTTTTGGGGGGGGGGGGGGAGATTTAACGAATGTGCCAAGACTCTCCTGTGATAGCGGTTCTCGGGTGATAGCGGTTCGTGGTTGATAGCGCGTTGGGGGTTAAAGCGCGCCCTGTTGTGACAAATCCAGGAGAGTCTTGAACCAAGACTAACATTTCATCAGTGCGGACTTTGGGGCGAATACATTTCCGAACATTTCCCATGTCATTCATGACATGCACTTTTGCTTGTAAAATAATGGCAAACGTGTTCCGACGATTGCATTAAGGCCGGTTTATAGTCGGAACACGTTTGCCATTATTTCTACAAGCAAAAGTGCATGTCATGAATGACATGGGAAATGTTCGGGCGGACACGATTGCATATGCAAAAGTGTCTGGCGGACATAGAGGACATAATCGAACCATGCCGGTATGGTAAAAATTTTCAGATTTTGGGTCAGACATATGCATAAAATAACAAACCTGTGAAAAATTGAGCTCAATCGGTCGTCGAAGTTGCGAGTTAATATGTAATAATGAAAGAAAAAACACCATTGTCACACGAAGTTGTGTGCAGCTGCTTGATTGCGAGACCTCAAATTCTAAACTTGAGGTCTCCGAAATCAAATTCGTGGAAAATTACTTCTTTCTCGAAAACTACATGACTCCAGAGGGAGCTGTTTCTCACAATGTTTTATACTATCAACCTCTCCCCATTACTTGTAATCAAGAAAGGTTTTATGATGATAATTACTTTGAGAAGTTACCAATAGTGTCCACTGCCTTTAATATTTGTACAAAATCATAACGAACTATTAGTGTTGGATTTTTATAATCTGACAATCTCGGTCGTAAAAACTTCAACGATCGCTACACACAGTTTGACCACGTTATTGAGAAATATGTTATACCTTCCTGCACACTTAAACATGTCAATAATTAAATGCCATTATTATTTAAATCAATAAAACACAACTAAAGCTGTTTCATATACAACCATGATACGTTTTAGGGTAGTGTTACGTGTGT
Organism: Asterias rubens; assembly: GCF_902459465.1. Lineage (NCBI taxonomy): Eukaryota > Metazoa > Echinodermata > Asteroidea > Forcipulatida > Asteriidae > Asterias > Asterias rubens. Next base: position 13,241,277 of record NC_047066.1, on the reverse strand, counting down.
GTACGTGTGTAAGCTATTGACTTTTGTTTATCAGTGAAAGAAACAAGACAACTGAGGGCGCAATTTCAAGTGCCATTAAAAATAAAAACAAAGTCTGCATGAATAATGCACGTCGTACACGTACACAACCAAGAGGCAGTCAACTATCGGTAAAATACACGTTACTTTATCACTTCCCGCTTTAAAAAAATATCGAATTATTAGCAAGAGCTGAAACAATACAATGGCAGGCACCGACAGTCTCGAGCACATTGATAAAGACCTCAAGGAAGTGTTAGATTTCTGTGTGTCGTCTGGTCTGACTTCGAGTCAGATTGTGAGCGGAGCCCGCCCACTTCTGGATGCCGCGAATCAGTCCAAACGCCGGGCATGGTTGAGGAGAGTTGTGCTGGTGTCGTTGGCGGTCGCAGTCGTAGCGTTCTTGTTCCAGAACACTTGGACATATCGGTGGATATGCATTGCGTCAAAAATTACGGCAATGAAGGTAAGGAAATGATTGTGATGATTTATTTCGGTTCAATAGCTTGTAATTTAATTTTAATTTAAATTTTTCTTCTTTTTAAAGTTATCATAAATTAAACAGACATAATAATATATTCATAAATTTCGGTTTACTTATTTTAAAATGTCATCGCAGCATAATGGCTAATGCTGAATTGCCACATAGTTTACAAATTAGTTAAAAACATTACAATTTGATTTCAACAATAAATAGAAAACACACATTTTGTTCTTTATAAAACACAAATGAAAACCCAAAACAAAGGCGGCAAGGCCTCCTGCCTGGTACGGTAGTGGTAGTTGCGGTAACGTAACCCTCCTGCCGACTCGCTGTCGGCAGGAGAGTTACGTTATCGCAACTACCTGCCTGGCAGAAATGCACCAAGAATATTATCTACAATTTAAAACTAGAATTAGAAAAGGAGAACAATACAGCCTAAAACTTTGATGTGGGTTGTTTGTGGAGATGATACAGAAACGGACCTCGGTTCTAGTCGTAAGTGCAGCGACCACCCTATTCCTAAAAAAAGGGTAGAGCCATGGATGGAGCAGTAGCAATCCTCCATGGTGATAGTAGAATTATTGAGATTTGTCTGAGCATTGCTTCTGGTCTAGTGTAGGATCATGAGGACTTGAGTTCACTTTAGAATAGGCCTAAGTAAAACAGAGAATTCCTAGGCCAGGGTAAACACTTACTACTTCTAGAAACTAAGACTCCCCCCCAACCTTTTGACCTCTACAGTAGCCAAAAACTAATGATAATAAAAACTAATTTTGTAAGAAGCCTTGCAGCTTTTGATTATGTCTAGGTCCCCTATCATTTTGAGAAAAGACTCCCATTAAAGGAATGCGGTTTTAGAGAGAAAGTTGAACTCAAATAGGAATGTCAAAGGGGTGCAGTGTATTTTTAAAAATTTAAATTGCGGTGTGATTGAAGAAATTTCAACTTCCACGAACAACTTTATGATGTGTGTTTTCTCTTTTAGGTTCTGCCATATTGGGACTGGACTCCATTATACGATGAGGAATGCATCCTTCAAAATCCATACATGGTCCAAGACAAACTGACAGAGGATGATTGCCAGGTACTTTGTTAGATTTCATTAGCAGTAGTAGAGGTCAAAGGGTAGGCCCGGTCCATACTTCCTGCGAATGCGAAGCGCATTTTGATGACGCAATAAGCGGTATGCGCTCCATTTCCCTTTATGACACAAGGAAATTAGCTTCGCACGAAGCATTCGCTAGGAAGTATGAACCGGGCTTTAGAGGAAGCTACGTCCTTGCTTGATCTCTTCAATAAAGATCCCCAGCTGTAGATTGGGAGTAACTATAGAATAAAGGGCCACACTCGGCGACAGCCCTAACCCTAACCCTAACCCTAAACCTGATTTACTATTAGTAATGGCCTAACCCTACCCTAACCCTAACTAACCCTAAACCCTAACCCCTAACCCTAAATCCTAACCCTAAACCCTAACCCTAAACCCTAAACCTAACCCTGGAGAGGCCCTGTATTCTATAATTGTACCGTAGATTGTAGACTCTAAAAAGGGTAACCAGTAGCCAAAATTACTCCAAAAACTAATGATCATGAAAACTAATTTGGTAAGAAACCCTGCAGCATTTGATTATGTATAGGCCCCGTACAAAGGATTCCCCTTCAAAGGAATGTGGTTATAGATGTAGAAGTGTCGTGGCCAAGCGGTTAAGACCACCGAGTTCAAACTCTGGTGTTTCTGATCAGCAGAGTGTGGGTTCGAATCCCCAGCCATGACACTTGTGTCCTTAAAAGCAAGACACTTAACCATTGCTTCGTCCTTCGGGTGGGACGTAAAGCGGTTGGTCCCATGTGTTGTGTAACACATGTAAAAGAACCCAGTGCACTTATCGAAAAGACAAGGGGTTCGCCCCGGTGTTTCCTGGCTGTGGCTGCTGTATGCGCCGTGGCACCTTGTAAACCCTTAGAAGGTACTAAGTAATTGGGTCTCAGAATTCATCACTGCAATAACCTATCTTTCTGAAAGTTTGTATACCCAGCGCCTTGAGTACCTTGTTTGGTAGATACGTGCGCTATATAAGACTTTGATATTATTAGAGAGAGGGATTCAAAAACATTTCAATCTGAGAAATGTTTCTGCACAATAATGGTTCTCCTCAGAGAGATTCTGTGTACTAACATTTGAAAGAATCCATACTGGGCTGTAGATAAGCTGACACACCATTCAGGGGGTGTACTCTATACATGTATACACAGTTAACTCACCACTCAAAACCATTCAAGCAAACATGCAAATGGTTTTGGATGGTCAGTCAACTCAATAACAAATTGTGTTGGCAGTAGGAGGGTTAAGGATTATTCTTATTGCTGCCTGGACATGACCGCTCCAGATTATTTGACAATACCTCATAAACGTTACCAGTAACCCCCTTTGAAATGAAATTTTCACGGATTTGTGTATACAATATCTACATACGGATACATCATCATGAATCGTCATACATGTAGGCTGCAACAACCGCCCACTTCTCCTTGGTGGTTGTGTGGCTGGTGCAAGAGCGATTTTACCTCGCTGTAGGGTCGCAGGATTAAAACAATCAAACGGTCCACAAAAACAAACGAACATTGTATACATTGCCTTCAAACAAGGTTCTTCTCTGATATCCATTTGTACAGGAGTGTGTGAACTACAACAAGCTGGAGTATGTGTACAATCTAACCCACGAGATGGTGGCCGAGGACTATCTGTTTAGCAATCTTCCATTCATTGTGCTGGATGCAACCAAGGGTTGGAAAGCAACCTCCGAGTTCAATGCTGATTCCTTAAAAAAAGTATGATTATTCCCATGGGACAATTACATGTATGGTGGTTATTTAATTAAAGACCAGGGGCCGATTTCACAGAGCAGTAAGCCTTTTTGAAGTATGGCGGACATGATAGGAGTGTACTGTTTGGTTTTGGGTGTATACACGTACATGTACACACAACTTTACCCAAACCATAGTGTTATGTAGCATTGTGTCCGCCATATCTCAAAAAGGCTTATAAAAATTCATCACAAGACAAAATGTTAGTATTATCGTAGTGATTTGTATTGCGACATCAAACTTTACTTGGCAATTGTGATTGATTTTCTGTTTTAAAGATCAGTCTAAACTCTTTGTGAAATCGGCCCCGGGCCCTTTTTCATAGAGCTACTTAAGAAAGCATCTATTTCTTAACAGTTTCTGCTAGGCAAGTTCAGCAGGGTACCATTATACAACTGTTGCACGCTGTGACTGGGGTCCATGCCGTTTTGTACACCCGAGGGTGAAAATGGAACCTGAGGCGAAGCCGAGGGTGCCATTTGCCCTCGAGGGTGTTCACAACCCATGCACCCCAATCACAGCGTGCAATGTACAATATGCATTTTTGTTGCACGACGCATGAGTGGTTCTCGACCAATCAAACTTCACAGTTTGTTACCGAGTTGTAACAATCACAGATGGTACACTGTACATGTAATGTACATGTCGTGTGGAATGGGAAGTGAACTATTGTAAACATGCGCTACATTATAAGAACAAGTCTTTATAATAATAATTATTATTCCCCCCAGCTTTTTACAGAGAATAAAGTGCTACGTTCACATAATGTTTGTCAGTACACAAACAATGAAGGTCAACCACTTGCTGACGTTCTAGCAGGAAGGGCGTCCACTTTCCACACAGTCTGGTGAGTACACAGTCAAACCCAGTGCAGCTCACATACATGTAGTTTCATTAGCTCGGAAAAGACACCCCAATACTCCAATGCTCCGTACTTTTGATCGCGCGAGGTTTCTCTCAAAACATTGTTATCATTTCCTGGGGTATATAAATCCAATCCCAAAATAATTATTAAAGACTGAAACACATTACCACCACAGACATCATCTCCATTTTGGACAATAGGTTGGCTGGTTGGTCGTGACTACTGTTTTTCAACTACTCGGTCAATCATGGCACCACAACTATTTCACTCGCAACTACCTGTTTACAGATCCAATTGTGTCGCTCTTGACTATAAACTGTATTGAATAACCCCTTTTTGCTATGAAAAGTCGCCATCTTGTAGGGCAAACTGTATGCGCGTCCAAACGCGTACATCATCGCAGCACGCAGCACGCAACATTCCCGGTTTGATTTCTACGGCACACACGCACGCAAGCACACGCACAGATGCCATCTTGTAGGTCAGATTTTTGAGCTGCGTGACGTCTGTTCATGACAACATAATTTACTTACAAAACACAATCAGACATCAGTGACACAATCCTTTAATCCTTTCAGCTTGAATTTGCCTGTGGCAACCATTGCCACAATGCATCTGGAGAAGTAGTCGAGGAGTAAATTTCACGAGTCGCCCAGGCCTAAATCTAACTTCTCCCGCGGTCCTTTTCACTATGGTCATGATGGTAGTATGCAACCATGCCAAGCCAACTATAAACCAGGTGTATTTTGATTCCCTCCCCCCCCCCCCAGGAGTAACTGTCAACTACAGGCCATCAAGGTGTTCAGAAGTTACTACCATCGGCCGTACTTCCTTCCTCCTATGGTAGAGGCAGCACTAGAAAACTTTGTTGCCTTCTCTTCCGGTAAGAGTGAAAAGGCCAGCGGGGAGGAGGATGAAGACAGCGACTTCTTGGTAAGTTCTTGGCGGTGTCCACTGAGGTTGCTAAGGTTGAGTTAACGGTTTTACAGCTCTTTGTTTTCCCTGAGCAGTTGACATTTGACCTGGTGTGACTCTTTTAGGGGTTGTTTACTTTTTGTACGACACAAAACACAACCCTCCACAGATTTACATTAAAGGAACATAACAGAATTGGTTTTGCTAGCAAAAAAGGTTGCTGGCAGTGTTATGTAATCCACCATAATACATAAACTGACAAACCTGAAGAATTTTGATATCGAGCGGCCATCTGGGTAAAGAGAACACAGTGAAAAACCGATTACAAATTTTGCACTGCAACGATGCCAAAATAAAAATGAATAAAACGCTCACTGAGCGATAGACTCCAAGCGCGAAATTAGATTATTTATTTCTCAACAAATGAAATTTGAGACAGAAATATTTCAAGGAATGTTTTCTACTATCAACATCATTAGACTGTGTAAGTTTGATGTAAGTCTGTAATCTTAATGATTTTTGTTTCTTTCCAATTCTGTAATGTTCCTTTAAACTTATACACGGTTTAATGATAATGATAGTATAAAGCTTCCCTCAAAATATTTCTAGCTGCGGTTTTTGAGAAATGAGGAAAACAATTTCAAGCAAAATTATTTTAGCATGGGTACAGCCAATTTACGCAACTCTCCTGAAACTTGACAACTGAGTAAGGATTCATGTCGTGTTCATAATATAGTGGGTTTCCCCACTAACCTATATCTGTTGAAAAATAGTACATTAACAAATTTTAATTTTTAATTTCGTTTCCTCTATAAGAGCATTGGTGGGGTCGAGCTCTGATCAGCAGAGTCGACCCCTACCCCTCCGCTACTCTCTTTCCCAGCAGATTATTTGCATATTTATTTCCATTGTCTCCTGACGATGACTAGAGCAAGCTAGTCAAAACGTTGAGACCAATTTCAAGAACTGACTCAAGTGCAGTTAATTACGATCCTATAAGCTTAAGTAGTAGTCCCACCCAATTTTCTATACCTTTTCGCCCAGGTAGTAGTTAAAAAGCAGGACAGTTCTTTTCAGAACTGAGAAGTCTCCCGAACATCCGATAAATCTACTCCACGGTAGTAGAATAAAGAAAGACAGTTCTCTAAGAACAAACTCTACCTGGCAAGTAGATACAGACATGGTGTTAATACCGCAAATCAAATATGTATTTATTTCCAGCTTGATAATTCTATCTTTGTTCTGTCTTGTTTAATTTGATCGTAGAAACATGGTGTCGTTGATGACCTAACATGGTTTGCACAGATCAGGGGAAACTACTTCATCCAGTTAAGACCCAAACAGCCTTGTGATAACATCTGTTCGCTGTTTTCGTTTGTACTTGAAGAAGGGCAAACAAGTAAGTAGAAGTCGTGTTGGCCAAGGTTTAGGCCTAATAAATAATAATAAAATATAATAAATTACATAGAAAGAATAACGAATTGTTCACAATTAAAATGCTTTGATTTGTTTATTGTAAAAAGTGCTTATTTTAGTCATTGTTGTGAATTTTTTCCAGTGGTAGTCACCAATGATATGTGGGAGTGGCATTTTGCACCGGCGGACAGTGCACCCACGATCGCCATCGGCTCAACCGGCAACTGGGACAGCTGAGCTTCCAAAAAACGTGCTGAGTAATGAACTCAAACTTGACTTCTCACTCGTTCAGCAACTGATCATGAGTACTCAAGTATTTTGCCTTATTTTTTTAACTCATATTTTGATTGGGAACCGCCCTTAATTTTTTTGTTCATTGCAATTCCCGAGTTCTTATTGCTACTCAACACTTTCTAGTTTTATAAAACAAAAGGTCACATTTGAGTGAAACTCCAAACTTGACTACTCAGTCAAACGGGAGCTGGTAATGAGTACTCAAATATTTTGCTTTATTTTTTAACCCGTTATTCTGAGGTATTTTGATTGGCAACCGTCTTTACCCCTTTGGTTTATTGCAATCCCTGAGTTCTTATTGTAACTCAACACTTACCCCAAATGATTTGTAGTTTTGTTTAACAAAAGGTTACATTTGAGTGAGTGAGACTCAAAACTTGGCTACTCAAGCAGTTAGCAACCGATCATGAGTACTCAAGTATTTTGCTTTACATTTCAACTCGTTCCTCTTAGGTTATTCGATCATGTTGATTAGAAACCATCCTTATTATTCCTTTTGTTTATTGCAATCCCTAAGTAATTATTGCTACCCAACACTTACACCAAACTGCTTTCTAGTTTTGTAAAACAAAAGGTCACGTTTGAGTGAAACTCCAAACTTGGCTACTCAGTCAAACGGGAACTGGTGTACTCAAATATTTTGCTTTATTTTTTAAACTCGTTCCTCTTGGGTATTTTGACTGGGAAACGTCCTCACCCCTTTTGTTCATTGCAATCATGTTTATTGTAAACTCAACACTCGCACCAAACTGCTTTACAGTTTTGTAAAACAGAGGGTCACATTGATCATGACTTCATTGGTGATTTTTCAACTTCCTTTATGTCTAACATTCAAAAGGATCTATTTTATTTATTACAACACAAGCAACCAAAAATTATAAATTATTTATGAGAAATATTGTGTCCTGATGTCGCCTTGTATAATGATGGTTAATGCATGCAGGCATATAAGTACACACATGTTGACAGTTGAAACCGTGATACATACTCTCCCAAGCCCTTGCCATGAAATTGCACAGGAAACTACAAAAGCATAGTTCACATCAGTACACAAACCATAGGGTTTCCGCATAATACCAGCTGTACAAACCTAAGAAATCAATACATGCAATCTGAAAGGTATTGTACTTTAACTATTATTATCATTATTCAGCCAGCACAATGATACAAGACACTACAAAAATACTTCCAGATGGGCTTGGACAAACAAAATAAAAGCAATTACTGGGTGCGTTCATTTATAGCTTCCCCGGATCGACCCTGGTCTACCCCCGGTCTGTTCGAATAGCTTTTACGTCATTCCAGGGGCTCACCCCGGTCAGCCCCCAGTGCCAGCCCCCAGTGCCCTGCTTGTGGAACAGGTCACTTGAGGTGCATGACGTCACCACGAGAGGGTGAGTGTGGTCGTTCGGCGGCTCACCTGAGTCAGCACCGCGGGGTCAACATGGGGAAGCTAATCGAATGCACCCACTGTGGTTTGTGGACCTGCCCACCCACACCTGGTTGTAAACAAGTAGAAGAAAAAATAACAATTTATGAAGAAATAAAAAAAAGATATTAAAGAAGACAATTTTAGAGCACAATTATTGCAATAATTGTTTACTTTATTTGTTTGAGACTTTAGGAGCATCTACTTGATATTATTGCTTTAATGTCTTTCTGGCAATGGAACCAAGGAACCCCCAGAGTTCTTGCACTGCAACCTTGGAGGACTGAAGTAACTGGCTCTGCTTACTGTAAGCAAAGAATCGGCACTTGCGGAAGCAGGGTTATTTTTTTGCGTTTACGTCAAGCGTATTTCATGGGTTAGCAGGGAATGTTGGCATGTGCACATGTGTACTCTATGCTTTCATAGCTTGTCCAGATATTCGGAGCTTGCCGTGCAAGCGGAGAATGGTTATCGTAATTGCAGAGTTCGGCAGTAAGCTGAGCCATGAAATTGGTTCCTGCATGGAGGAAGGAAGAGAAGGAGCTCGAACGACCCGCAGAGTAACAAAACAATACCCTGACAATGCCCCTGTCTGACCAGTGGAAAAAGATAGGAGACCTCCAGCTGGACAGCCGATTAACGAGCAGGATTAGATCCCTTTGTATAGAAGGTGTGGTACTGCCAGTCTGCGCTCTTGCCCGCGTGTAAAGTTGAATCATTGGAGACAAGAATTGTGAATATACACGTTTTCATTTACCGTTTGTGGTGTTTCACGGAAACATCAGGGCATATTTTTACATTTTTTGTGACTTTCCGGTCACTACCGGTGGTTCAAAATTTGGGTATTAGCACACGAGGGTGGTTGGTATTCAATTGTGTTTTTTCGATTTGGTGGGCACAAGTGTACACAATTTTTTTTCCTGTATTATATCCATACGACATACGACACCAAATTTGAGTGAAGAACCAAGTGCGCACGCGCAAACTCACATACACCAGGTCGCCCATTGTCTGTATAAGGTATGTGGGTGATTACGAGGTATCGTTAAACGACCGCGGTACCACGGGTTCGACTTTTGAAGTCCCTTCGTTCGAGCTCCTTCTCTTCCTTCCTCCATGGTTCCAGGTAGGGGACTTGAAACACAAACCATGTGCAATGTGCCGGTCCGGGATTTGAACCGGGGTCAAAAGAGGTAAAAGGCAGGGAGGAAACCACTGATTGGCTCAACATGTGTGTGCTTTTAATAATAATAACATCATATATCTAGTGCATTTCACACTAACCGTCTCAATGCGCTTTACATATGTTGTTTAAATTGTATTTCCATTTTTGTCTACTTAATTTAATAGTTAGTTATTTGGGACCTTTTTTTGTTTGCTCTTTTCCAAAGAAAACAAGGTGTATATTTTTAAAATGTCCAACGAACAAGTACAATATTTAACCAAAAAGACTGAAATAAAGATATATTTTAAGATTGTTGTTCTTCTAAATTTAGTTAGTTTCAAACTAACATGGTAGATTGGTTTAACTTCCATTAACTCAAAAATTGTATATAGTCACTTTATATTCTAATAAAATCGGGAAAAGGTACATTTTATTATGTTTGTTAAATGTGAGTGGTTCATTTAAATGAAGTAGTGACTAAGGACACTCCCCAGCTTACCGTGTTTCTCAAAAGCACTTGTCAGTAAGGTCATCACCTGAACCAAATAATAACAGAGAGACTGTTCATTGAGCGGGAGAAACTGTGGATAAGGCGCCTTCAGACCATATAACCCCATGGTCTGAACATCTTAGAAGTGTCACGGCCGAGCGGTTAGGAGCAACAAAATCAAACTCTGGTGTTTCTGATCAGCAGAGTGTGGGTTTGAATCTCCAGCCGTGTTTGGTCCTAGCTTAAGCAACACAATTTGTTTTTTTCTTCAGCCTTCGGATGGGACGTAAAGCCGTTGGTCCCTTGTGTTGTGTAACGCATGTAAAACAAAAACAGTGCACTTATCGGAAGGGTTCGCCCCGGTGTTCCTTGCTGTGGCTGCTAAATGTGCCGCGGCACTTTGTAAACTCTTCCAAGGTGCTACATAAATGGGTTTTAGAATTCATAACTTGCAATAACCTCTTTCTGTAATCGTTAAGCGCCATGAGCATCTTGTTTGGTATGTATAAGACTTCGATATTATTTTCATTTTTAAAGGCAGTGGACACTATTGGTAATAACTCAAAATAATTATCATCATAAAACATTTCTTGATTACAAGTAATGGGGAGAGGTTGTTGGTATAAAACATTGCGAGAAATGGCTCCCTCTGAAGTGACGTAGTTTTCAGGAAAGAAGTAATTTTCCACAAATTTGATTTCGAGACCTCAAGTTTAGAATTTGAGATCTCGAAATCAAGCATCAGAAAGCACACAACTTAGTGTGACACGGGTGTTTTTTCTTTCATCATTATCTCGCAACTTTGACGACCCATTGAGCTCAAATTTTCACAGGTTTGTTATTTTATGCATATGTTGAGATACACAAACTGAGAAGACTAGTCTTTGACAATTACCAATAATAACCCTCAATCACTATTTACATGTACTTTCTTGTTCTCCCTCTTCCCACCCTTAATAGTGTCCTTTGTATTTCCATCGTCTTGATGGTCAAACAAGCCCCTCCCAACGTCTGCCTTGAATTGTACCTGTAGGCAGACCATCTATAGCTGCGCTGGGTAGGCCTCCCTGTCTCATCACATGAGCACACCATTTCGCCTTCCGCTCTAACACCTCCGTCACTACGGAGACACTTTGTCTCTTTATTCATTGTTTACCCCTTGTTTTTTGTCTGTGTTCTTTCCGACTCGCCTCTCTTCATGCATTTTCACTTCACTGCTTAATTATGTTACACATAGTTGTCTGTTCATGTTTGTTGTGTTGTAATTTAGCCTGCGAGAAAGATTCTAGTATCGAAAGGCAGGCAATTAACCTTTTTTTTTGCATTTATACTAAAGCTCCTTTTGGTTGGTAAGCAGTTTAAAACGGCTGATTGTATTTGCTCAATAAAAATTTCCAATCTTTTTCCCGAGGGTCAAGTATAATGCATGGTAGTCGGTGGAAGGCCACAGCCTCTGTTCCCTGGTCTTAACCTTGGTGCCCCCCTCAGAAATGTCCCATAAACTTTACAATTTTCCAATTTAAGTGCCTTTCAGAAAAATGAAAATGGCTTTGCTCTCTGAAAGTTGATATTCCAAGCCTGAATGCTGGGTGTTGATATAAAAAGACCACACAAATTTCGGCTTGATTTAATTTTATTTAATCCATAAAAGAAAACAAGCTTTACATACATCATTAAATAAAAAAGAATCTCTTATTTTTATACAATTTATAACACTTTCATTTTCACTTTGTAGTTGGTGTGCCACTATTGCACACTAGCATTTACCAAGAGCTACCACAAAGTCAGGAAGTGGGATTACACAATACAATGCAACCCCATGAAAAGGGAGATTTGGAGCATGAATCCAGGTACACTTTGTCCTATGTACGGGGGAAATGAAATGTAGCACCTTGAGTTTATACATGTACACGATACTCAATGGAATGTACTGTTAACATGTCACTTAGATTTGACCACGTACACCCCCCCCCCAACAAAAAAAGTTCTGGATGTACATGTATACAAGAGTATACCCAAATTCCATTTGTGTGTTCAAAAAAATTATGCTTTATTGACATGTGTATGCATAACTCCAAGTGTTAACTCATTGAACACTATAGAAATGAGCAAAACCTTTATCTGTGATTGAAACAAATTTGCTCTGTCATTATTGGTACTGCGACGCAGCAAAGCAGCATCACCTCGGCAAGTGTTTGCCAGAAGTTTGCCAACACTTGGTTGGCCGATGATGGGCTGGTTGGTGGATGGACACAATCTAAAAATTTGATTAGTATTTGAGAGAACTGAACAGCAGCACTGATTACTTAACAGACAGCTTGATGCAGAGGCAGTGGTTGCAGCACGGACAAACTTGACAAGGTGGCAAATTGCTACAGTATGTTTAACAGGCGTTGAATCAAACCATGGAAAACATAAATGCTGTGGGTGTCCCTTTTTCGTTTCCATGATTTACCATGAAGCCATTTGTAAAGTTAACATACATTTTTCTTGGATAGTTTCTTCAAAAGGTAAACAATTGCAGAACCCCTTCAAGTCCGAACCCCTTCAAGTCCGAACCCCTTCAAGTCCGAACCCCTGATGATGCAGTCTCGTCCCAAACAAAAAGTCTTGCTATCGCAAAGAAGCAGCAAGCCAGCCTCAACTCTTACTCTCCTTCCTCATCAGAAATGGTTCTAGTCTCTCTTCGTCTGGCAGGACATTGTTCAGGCGATCCATCAGCGGGATCAGCTGGTTGACGTTCTTGGTCACCTTCTGCAGAGTGAAGGACATCTCGTTGATCTTCTGTATCTGCTCTGCCAGCTTGGCGTACCGCCTCTGCCGTTCAAAGAGCAGGTTGGTCATGACATTGGCCTCGGTGTCTACCTGTTGAAAAACAACATAGTATTGTCAATTGGATCTACTCTGTAGTAAAAATATAGTCCCCACAGTGACTTCGCACCACCAGGTTTAATACATGTACTTTCTATTTGCCCTCACGTCACCAGTTTTTTAAATTTTTTTTTTACTCTCCTTATTTATCTATATATTTTTTACATCATTTTACTTATTTCATTTTATTTTATTTCTCGCTTATTTGTTTATTTATTCACTTAATTATTTTTTGAACTATTTATTGATTGACTGATTGTTGTTTAATTAATTAACTTATTTATTTATTTTTCACTTATTTGTCTTTTTTGTTTACTCATAATGTTTTGTAACGTTGTCGTTTCTGTTATGGTTTTTTTCCCTTACATTGTTGCCTTGTTTGTATTTTCTGTCGTTGTACTGTTGAGGTCGAATGAATAATAATACTAATAAAAGTACGCAAGACATAGGTAGTTCACCACTCTTGATTCTGTGGCAAGCCCGGGACAAACGGTTAAGAGCACTTGACTCGAGCCCTGGTGTTTCTGATGAGCAGAATGTTGGGTTTGCATCCAAGTTGAAGCGCCTGTCAACCTTGAGTAAAACACTTTACCAAAAATGCTCTTGTCCTATAATAATCGATTTATTTTAGGTCTTAAACTCATTTGTACTGTTGGTAGTGCAAACAAAAGAACACTTACTATGGGACAGAAAGGGTTAACCTTAATATTTCAGGTTCACAAGGAAATCACCCTTGTTTATAGCTTTCTTGGGGCTTACAAGTTGCAATGATCAAGTTGACCTGTCAGGCATCCTTACCTGAAACATTTAACACCGTAATGACTAACTTTGCCACCAAGTATCACCCAAAGTCTTCCATTGACCTCTTGACCGACCCCCCGTTTCCAAATTCTCAAAATAAATACTTGCCTCTTTGATTCTGTTGGTGATGACATTCTGGTCGAAGGACACGGCTTCGCTACACTGCTTCAGATGTTGCTGGTACCTCAGGCATAATAGAAGCAACTGCCTAAAATAAATAACAATTTCATTGTCATATAGGCTGACAAGTTAATTTTGTTCCCAAGCATGTTTAATCTCCCCACGCTATAGCGTTGACCCTGAATGGCTTCCTCAATCATATATTTTCAAGTCTGGGAATGATACTGTGCTACGTCCTTTGGATGGGAGGTGAAGCCATAGGTCTTGTGTGTTGTGTAGGCGTATTATGTGCATTACGTAATGCACATAATACGCCTCTCTTATAATATGCATGCATGAGGTACGTCACGTTGCTAACTCAAAACGAGGCGATGGGCACAGCCACAGCAAGTGATGGGGAACGTGTGCCCATAGCCTCATTTTGGGTAAGAATTATGACGTCATGCATAAATATAAAGAGAGGCGTATGGACCCAGTGCACTCATTTTAAAGAGAAGGGGCTCGCCCCGGTGTTCCTGGTCTGATCAGCAGCATATTGCGCCACAGCACCTTTACATGGTGGTATAAAAGAATAGGTCTCACAAACGTAGTCCCACAAACCTTGCCGGAAATACTGTATGTTTACAGCATCAGGAGGCTGGAGCACACTAAGTGACGGATGCATGCAATATAATAAACCACTAAATTGTTATTTTTATTACCTATGATCTAGCTTGTCCATTGCATTGGCCTCCTCCATGCTGGTCAGTGAAGGGGCACCCCTGATGAGGGGCATGAATGTTGGTATGTCTCTCATCTTCTGCAGCTCTGACGCTAAGCGTGCATCCTCACTCGGGGTTGTCCCCTCGGCGACCACGACTATGTTGTGGGCAGGGCTTCCAGTGGAGGTACGATTCTTTGCCTTGTTGGGGGAAGATTTTGCTGGGGAGTTTGTCTTGCCAGAGATCTGTGCATAGTCTGAAGAAATTTACACACAGACAGTTTTCAAAGTTTCACTGGGTGTTTTATTTGTTTTACCTTAAAAACAGGTACAGGTGGTGTTCCTGAAGTGAATGAAACCCAGCTTGTCCAGTAAGGGGGGTAAGGAGTATCGTGTATTTTAAAAGTAAATCCAAGTTCCAGGCCATGAGAATTTAAGACGCAGCTTTTTCAACCATGATTTGGCTCTGGCTCTTTCAATAAGCACCGTCGGTTTCCATTATGAAATGCATGATTTAAACACAAAGTGTCGTGGCTCGAGTGGTTAAGAGCGCCAAACTTAAGCTCTGCTGTTTCTGACCAGCAGAGTGTAAGCCATGCGCTGTGACGAAGTTGATGGAGTTTATTGTCGATCTGAAGCCAAAGCCGGGAAGAAAAAAAGCCAAGAGAAGTTTCAACAGGCCCCTTTCCAGCGTACATACCTCTGATACCATTTCTATCAACTGAGTAGGATGTGTATGGGATATCATCACTTGAATGATGCGGTTGCCCTGGCAACGAGGCATCTGCTGATGAAGCGCTTTGTGTGCCTCCCATAACGATTTGCACGCCTGGGTGTCCTCACGTCATAATTACAGATGATGTTTTGTAAAAATACCTGCAGCAGAAATGAACAAATTCATGAAATTTATTATATCTTTTTTTTTCAGGCCCGGCAAAGTTTTAATAATTGTTATAAAATTACTACTCCTAGCTATACATGCTGACCATAGCGAGGTTCGTTACTCTATCTATAGTCTCCACGAACCATATAGTTCTTTTCTAGGAGTAATAAATTACAATTTAGCAAGAGGCATAGACAAATATTAAAAATATAACAGATTTAGATTATTTAAAATAAAAATTACAATATTTTTTACTTTTTATTTTCTTTAGCCATGGCCATGGCATGGGGCATGGGATGGGCCTGAAAAAGTGAAAGAAAACCTGATTTCATCATGCATCAGATTTGCCTGAATATTGTTCCTGTTCACAACATTGATTCTTTCTTATTAATATTACAATAATTTTAGAAAAATAAGGTTTTTATGTTTGTCTAAATAAATAATAAAATTTAGGCCTATGTCAATTTCGTGCAAACAGTAGATGGACTCAAGGGCAAGTCTAATTTCAACACCACAACAACGTTCACCCGTCGCCGGTCAACGCTGCCGATATTTATTGCTAATTCTTCAGCGAATAAAACTTTGCTCCTTCTTTCAACCTACCACATAGACACCTGCCTGAGACGGATGATAAGTACTTAAGACAATTAAAACTTGATAATATATACTAATTTGTCAGGAAATTTTCCATCAAAAACTGCCAAACGAAGAACCTACCTTCTTGTACGGTCCGGAACGTAAGCATTTCTGCCGTAACATGACGTCATTTTATTTCAACCTCGAATCAAAATAACCTCGAACCAAACCTATTATCGTAACGGAAAGAAAACGTCCCCAGGTTGCACACGACTTTAATTTTTATTCTCTACGCGTTTTCCGGGGAAACTCTGCACCAGGTCGACTTTCGCACTTTGTATGCAAAACACGTAGGAACCCGAGAGATACGTAGTGCGACATCCGGTTTGACCTTGCGCGTTGAAGTCTTTGTGTAAACAACGCGCGATTTATGTAAACTTGGCGAGAAACAGGGCGCCCGCGCGCGGTCAAAATGCGTTCGTGGTGGCCCGAATTTTAAAAGTTTCCCTGTGAACTCATCAACGAAAACGTTAGAAAAACTGGCGGGAAAATAGTAGACTCATGAATATTTAACATCCAAACCGACCTACGTTAGCCAATCATCATTCTAGGCCAAGCGTCACCTTCCATTCACATGTAGATCTGACGCGATCGACTGACTTCCGGACGCACATCAAGGTAAATAAACCCTTTTTTTTTTACTTTTTGCCAAAGCCCCCCCAAAAATTTCTTCAGAATAATAACAAAAGTATAAACATAGATTGTATAAATTTGCGTGAATCTATGAAATTCCCAGTACATGATTTCTATTTGTCATATTATTTTATGAATGTCGTTGGTTTTCAATTTACTGCTTGAATTTTTTTATTTTCGTTTTGTGTAAATCTCGTCAAGGTCAATGGGGCAATTTGTAATTTGACACCCGCAACATTTCACGTGAAACGCGCTCACACGGACAACGCCACAAATGGAGTGCCGTTAAACGATGCGTTTGACGGGTGCTTTGATTGTGGTCGTTGGGGTCGCTTTACTCCTCGTAGTAAAAGTAAATTCTGCCCATTTAGGCAACGATGCTTTTGAACAAAAGGGGCCTGTACACGTAGCTGCTTTTTATGCTTATTAAAAATAAATAGTTCGGCAATCTTATGCAAATATTTCTGCCATGTATCAGGTCTAGTGTAACCAGTTATTAGTTAGAAAATGTGGGGTTTTTATGAATGAAAAAAAAAAAAAAAAAAAAAAAAAAAAACATTCTTTTTCACAGCTCAGTATAAACACTCCTCTTCTAGCAGACTTCAGGAAAATAATTAACAAACAAACAGGCTTGGCCAAACCAAGTTTGTTTTTTATTAAAAGCATCCGTCTTTTCATAATAACATTAATAATAACCAAGTAACTAAGTAAACTAGGCGAGAGTTTAATTAATAAATGCAATCCATAGGCCTACAATAAAATTTTGTGACAGTGCAAATTTGGAAAACAGTAGTTCATTTTTAAAAAAAACACATCTTTGTCTATTTGTATTGTGTAATTATTTTTGTGTAATTAATAGGCCTAAACGACTTTTAATGGTCTGTCAGGGAAAACCTCATCTGTATTATAATTATTATTTTTTAACATTAAAAATTAAATCACATTGTCAAAGAAACAATTTGTGCAATAAACAAATTGTCAAAGAAACAATTTGTGCAATAAACAAAATCTAAGTTTTAACTTTAAATTATTGTTAATATAATTCAAACTTTAACATTAATTTGTTTTTTCTGTTTTTTTTTCTTTTCTGTAATACAGATTCAAAATGGATGAACATAAGAGTTTTCTGAAAAGGTTATGTAGACTGTGTGGGGGGCGGTGCTTGTCATCATTGGACACGAAGGCTGGGAAATGTGCTAAGAGTTGTGCCAAATACAGAGACAAAATTCTTAGCACATTTCAGGTTGACGTCTCCCATGATGAAGAAAGCACTCACCCCCCTCACATGTGCCATTCTTGTTATACTTGTCTGTTTCTTTTGCCTAGGAAAGCTGCCCCCGCCTGGCCACCCCACCCAAGAACAGGTGTCTGCACTGTTTGCACAAATTCTGTCCACCAACATCTCACAGCTGGTCGAAAAAAGAAGCAGAAACGCACAGGGGTTGGCAGGCCTAGGATTACCCCCGCATATGTAGAGCACTTTAGCAGTCTCCCCCCCTCACCCACAGTCTCCAGGGATAAGATTTCCAATTTTGAGCCATTGTCAAGTACAGCCTTGATAGAATGTAAAATTTGCACCCAGTTACTTGACAATGCCCTGGAGACACCTTGCATGCATCTGTTTTGTTCCGGGTGCTTGACAGCACACTATAAATCTTTCAGAGAACCTAGCGCCCCATGTCCAGTCTGTCAAGTACCAGTGCACTTCGAGAGCATCACTGCCCCCCGAGGATATTTTGCTGATTTGTTTTTTAGTACAGCTATGAAGTGCACAGCATGCAAGGTCCATGTAACTGTGGGTGAAATTTCAACCCATGTTTGTTCAGTTAACCCACCTACAGTTTCAATTGCAGATAAAATCGTTCAGCCATCCACAACTCAAAGTGAAGTCACCCAGATGTTGCTGCGTCCCCTGACTGCGCCGTTAACCCCTCAGATGGAGGCTCTCGGAGCACACATCTTGAAGACCAAGCTCGCCCAATCTGCAGACGGGTTAACCACACAGTACAGCACCGGTGGTCTGGTGAGTTGAATTATTTCCCAACTTAAGCGTTGCATTAAATTATTTATTAAGTTTAAAACTATTTTCTTTGTGTTTTTTTTCCTTTTACCTCCATGCAAGGAATTTCTTAAAATGATTTGAGATGCTGATTATTTTGTATCTTTTTTTTTCTCATAATAAGCCTCTCATGACACTTTGTGTCCCCACTCCTCGGAAAAGCAGCGAGGTTGCCTCCTCCAAAACCATCCGACGGCGCTCAGAGATTTTAGACAAGACCCGTAACCTTCTCAGCAAGGGTGCAACAAAGGAGCAGCACAAAGACGAACTCAAGCTATGCCACCTGCGAAAAGATCTGCAGGGCATGTTGCGGGACTTAAAGATCAACACCATCAGGATCCCCAACATGCAGCTCCTTGCTGCGAAGGCTCACCTGGGAGTCTCTTGGAAGCGCACCAGGAAATTGAAAAGATGGTTGAGGGAGTACAACATTCTCACCGAAGGAGAAAACGCCATGCGTCATCAACAACGAGACGTCGTGGCGGACAACATCATTGCTGAAAACCTCCCCTTTTCATTCCCTGACGACGTCAATGGAGGAGTTACCATCAAGCCAGCCCCCTGCGTAGCTGTGAAGTCCCTTGTCGCTAAAGTTAGACAGCAACTAGATGCCTACCAGAAGTAAGAAAAATAGGAAAGTTGAAACAGTTCATTATTAATTTTTAAGAACATAATTGAATAGAATGCTTAAAATTTGCTCCTCTCCTCAACAGGAACAACGAGCTAACTTGGCACGAGGGCAATATCCCACAGACCGAGGTTTGGGTCAAGATCGGAGGCGACAAGGGAGGCGGGACGTTCAAACAGATGTTCCAGATCGCCAACGTTGGACGTCCCAATGCCCTTAGACACACCGTAGTTGCTTGTGCTTTCGCAGCAGGTGATACCAGCAACAACCTCAAGATTGGTCTCCTGCGCTTCTGTCAACAAGTTGCTGAGCTGCAGTCCTGCACTTGGAAGAGCCACAACATCAGACTCTTCATGTTCGGGGACTATGAGTATCTCTGCCGAGTGTATGGAATCACCGGGGCTTCAGGTAAATTCAGTTTTGTTTTTCGAAGTTCAAAAAAGCAAAATGTAGACGTATGTTCATTTTATTTTTTTCTTGTATTGAATAGGGCGACACTGCTGTCTTTATTGTGACATCACAAAAGAGGACATGCGCCAGCCCCGGGAGGAACGGACACCATCCAGGCAGAGGACTCTACAGACCCTGGACGACGACCTCCGCAGATTCAACGATGATGGCAGTAATCTCTCCAAGGCCAAACTCTTCAACAACGTGATCAGAGAGCCAATGTTTAGGATCCCGCTGACACAGGTAAACAATTTGCTAACTGTATTTAGCGCTTATAACAATTTTGTTTTTTAATTCAATGCACGTCAATGCAAATGAAGTTACAAGTTAGTTTGTTTCTTACTTATTACAGGTTTGCCCCCCCGGACTTCACATCAGTCTGGGGTTATACCTCAAGCATTTTAATAGCTTTGAAGGGGCATGTCATGACCTTGACATGCAAGTGGCGGCTGTGTTAGCGTTGCAAGATGAACATCGCACCGAGGAAGACAATCCAGCACTTGGCTCCTGCTTCAAGAGTGTCGTCTCCGTGTTGAAGAGGGCCCGGCAACTAGATCTGCAGGCAGAGGCCTTGGATGAGGAATTCCGTCAGAAAGAAGAAGACCTTGCGGACACCATCATGTCATCTGTGGAGGGAAGTGCAGATCTTCAAGCTTACATCACTGAAACAACTGCACTGCGAAAGCAACAACAACATCTGGTAAGTTTTCATAACATAAAATGTAAAACTGTCTGAGGGTTTGCTGGTAGAAATCTTTCCTTAAAATATTACTTGCAATATTCCTTAAAAAAAAATTTCATCTCCCGATGTCACACAAATTTATTTCTTGGGAGACTTAGGTTATCTTTGCATTTACATCATACATTGCCTAAGAAGTAATATTTCAACGGTTTCTACCTTCAAACCGTGTTGTTTAATGTAAACCTGTGGATATTGTTTTGTGTCACTACAAAAAGTACCCAAAACCCAATCATTTCTATTCACTATATTGCCCATGTTATTAATTTTGTTCAGTTGGCGGAGGCAAAGGATCTTCGAGAAAAGGCAGCACTTAAGCCAGGTCAAGGTCCTCTAGCTGGGCAACTTGACATCGTTCTCCAGGATTTCCGGGTGCAGCGACAAGCCTACCATGGGAAGAGTTTTGTTGGCAATCATGTCCACAAATGTTGCAAGGTATACAAATTTTATAAGACATTGTGACAAATAACAAGTATGACTAATAACAATTATAACTGATAAGTATTTTAGAGCTAAAATATTTTACCTATCTTATATATAATGCAGGAAGAAAACATCAAACTCCTAACCGACGCAGTAGTCAACAAAACCCGAGATCTTTGTCCTTCCCTGGTGGGTGAAGCAAGAACAGTCGCTGCAAAGTATGCCAAACTCTTCCAGCTGTTTGGCACTTGTCACCGGACGTTTAACACTTCATCGGTCCTGGATGGCCCAGCCGTAGATGCATTAAGCCAGGACATTAAGAACTACCTGGCTTACTTTCGAGCCACTTTTCCATCTGAGAGTGTGCCGCCGAAGATGCATCTACTAGAGGACCATGTCATCTCCTGGCTGCGGCAGTGGCACTTCGGTCTTGGCTTCCACGGCGAGCAAGGAGGGGAGTCGGTCCACGCCCATCTCAACACCCTCCGGCGTGACGTCCGAGGACTGCATGAAGAAGTGGACATTCTGCAGTCTGTCATCCGGACTCACTGGGTCATGACCAGCCCTGCCCATGCACCACCTGCTGCCTTTTCAAAATAATTTCATTTTATTAATTTCCAAATCCCAAGGTTCAATCCATAAAGAACTGGTCACTTTTTCATGATGTGTAAATAATATATTTGTAAATGTACCTTAATCTTTGGTGTACGAGCCGCAATATTTTTGAGGGTCAAAATCAATTTAATCTGCGACTTATATGCCTAAGATTGTGGTACAAGAAACGGTGTAAGTATGTATCCTTTTGTTAAAATGTACATAAAATCATACGAATTCATGATGTGTAAATTATAAATTTGTAAATGCATCTTAATCTTTGGTGTACGAGCCGCAATATTTTTGAGGGTCAAAATCAATTTAATCCGCGGCTTATATGCCTAAGATTGTGGTACAAGAAACATGTGTAAGTATGTATCCTTTTGAAGAATTTTACATAAAATCATATGAATTCATGATGTGTAAATTACAAATTTGTAAATGGCCCTTAATCTTTAAGCGTATGATCCCAAAGATTTGAGGATCAAATTCAATTTCATCCGTGGCTTACAATGCCTAAAATTGTGGTACAAGAAACGTGTAAGTAAACAAACGTGTAAGTAAACAAACGTAAGTATTTCTCTTATATGCCCAAGAATGTGGTACAAAAAACAGGTGTAAGTATTTCTCCTATTAACAAAATGTACATAAACTCATAGGAATTCAGGGTGTGTAAATAATAATTTAAAAATGTACAGGTCTTAATCTTTGGGGTTTAAGCCGCATTGCTCTTTCACTTTTATTGAATTCTTTTAGGCAAGATTAATTTAGAGTGTAAGTGATTAATTTAGTTCTCAATTTATTATTTATGCACTTACCAGGTGATTAAGTAAACACTACATAGCTGTCCTCAGAGGTATTTTCTTTCACCGCAATCTGTAGAAGCTGACGGCCACTGAACTGGGGAGGGTGGGGGAAGGGGGTGGGGGTGGGGGGAGAGGTTAATTTTCAATTGAACGTCACATTATGTCACCGTGGTCCAGTGGTTAGATTGCAGGACCTGCAATCTCATGGTTGTTGGTCCATCCTACCAAGCTAACCGCTGATTTCACAATGACTAGAACAAATTGTCTTGTTTCTGAACTCACAATTTCTTAATTTGTGAAATTCATAAGCATCTATAGACAAACATAAATAATTAAAGCAGGTATTTAAAAATTGGCTCGTCAAACACACTAAAATCCTGGTTCATATACATCACACAAATTGCGAATGTGAAGTGATCTTTCCTTGTGTGTCAAAATTTTAAAAACAGCACAGGCCTACTTATTGGCCACCTAGTTCGCTTCAAAATATTGTAGGAAATAAATAAGTCTAAACCAAAAATTGTTTGAAAAAATACAATTTTAAAACAATATGTATGCATTTCTCTAAACATAGATAAAAATACACGTCAATTGTTTGTGCAAAAACAATAATCTAGTTTGAGCGTATAATTATCATAGATTGTCGCTAAGTTTCAAAATTAAGTTGTAGGGTTTTCCAGGTCTTTTTTTTTCTCAACATGAGTTTTTACCTGGTTTTTTACCCCACAAAGATGCAATCAGATGATGAAAATTGGAAGAAATATCAGTATGTACAATTGGGTATATTCTTTCCTAAATTCACCGAAAACAGTATTTAAAAATGTCAACAAACAGATCCCGTTCGTTTCCACATGGTTTTTATGATCAATCAACATGTTTTTTTCTCCTTCCATGATCCTTCAGCTTCTCACACGTGGGTCGTTTATTCTTACATGTAAAAAATACTAAAAATGCAACGAGGTTTAGTATAACAACTATATGATCTTGACGACTGATAACATTATTGGTGAATTATAATTTATTGTACGTCAGTATTGTGCATGGTCTTTCATCATTTATTGTCATTAAACTTGTATGGTGTATTCAATAAATTAAATAGCAGACAAATATTACCTGAAAGTGAAAGAATTGAGCCTCTCTCCACATGTTTTCTTAATAATCTTTTCCAATCCTTTGTGCATACATCGTGAGGTCGCGGTGTCAGATTACAATGCATTCAAGGAAGCTGTGTTGTGTGGTGGCACCCATGCTGGTTGCTGACCATGCACTGACCCATGGAGCAATCCATGACTGACCACACCAAGCACAGACTGCCGGACGAACAGAATCTTGGACAAATGTGCCGAGTTCTGGTTGAAAAATTGACTTCAAGGAAATCTAAACAATCCTATTTACGTATAAAATTACTATTTTGGTCAAAAAACTGCCAAAAAATGGCATATTCATGAACAAATTTTAAGTTGAAAAAAAAATTTAAGCTCTGTTCTACGGCGGACAGGATCGTTGCAATCATCCTCGTTCACAAAATGATAGATTATATACCCTCTCAAAAAAGCCGTTTTTTAAATATATGAAAAATCCTCCAAATAAGTATGAAAATCGTATTTTTACCACCATAATTACACCATTTTTGAAACGACGGTAAAATCTAAACACAGTAACTTGTGAATGAAAATTAAATCACAACGTAAACATCGAACAAGCCCCTACTAATGCATATTCATTAAAAAAGCTTAGACTCCACCTCTGCCTTCTTAAACCCGCCTCCAAGTCGATGAGTCATAACTTTGTTTTTAAGAAGAAAAAAATACATATGCATGAGGAGATAATGACCGCGTCATATGACGTATTTGCTGCGCGTGCGCGCATTCCTTTGCGGTTACAGCGGCTACGTGAAAAGGTGATGTCATTTATGTCACGAATTTCTCCTTGTTAATTTCAAGAATGAGTAATACAAGTTGTGTTTTTGCTGCTCGTCATTCTTTTCAGAAGGTCTGAGTTCACACTGACTAGTGAGGAGTTGTTAACTTTGTTTAATAGTGGAGTACGGCAGGAAAAAACATCGTTTTAACTTTTATTATTAAATTATTTTATCGAATTAGAAAAGCAAGTCCTCTGTGCTCTGCACAGCACAGCACCAGCGGAACTGTTGTTAACACACACCACCCACAAACACACAGTCACCAAAATAGGGTAAGTAATTAAATCCGAATGAACGAAATACATTAATCTAATTCATTGGAAATATACTCAACTAAAGTATATCGCGAAGATGTTTCTTAATATTATTTTCTAGTAGTGGAAACACATTTAATTATTTATTTATAATAATAATAATTAAGGGACATCAACAACAGATCATCAATGTTTTATCAGGGACAGGGTCAGGATAACTTTGCGTATGGCCCCCCCCCCCCCCCCACTTCTTCACTCATTTTTACAAAAAGGGATATCTCATTTAGGTAAATTAGATACTGAGTGTTATTATTTCATGTCGAATGAAAAAGTGGTGGTGCCTTACGGAAACTTTTCCCAGGGTCAGGGATGTCACTGTCGGACATGGAGGGGGAGACTCCACGGTTGAGACAAACTCTTTAACGGTACTTGGTACTTGGTTAATTAATCCCTTTACTTACAGCCCCATTTGGGCTAAACTGGGATTGTGGGAAAGTGACGTCAACAGCCAGGTGGAAAAGGTGCCAAAAGAAAAAGATTAAAGAAGGTGCACTTTTTACAGTGCAAGAAAAAAGGGAAAAAAAGGAAAGAATTTAAAGGACAATATTGCCATGCAGAGGCTGCATTGCTCTGATGGCAGCGCGGAGTACTTGTCGGTTATATTCATACCGTGAACTCTGCACTTTACTTGGAAAAAGAAGAAGAGACAACTCAACGGTTTCGACAGCTCAACAAATCGACTGAATTTGTGTAAAAACATGGTGTAATTACTCCAGAACATGTCAGTAACGCAGTTTGGCTATTTAAACAAATTGTCTGAACCGTTGAGTGAACTGTCCGAACTGAGTTGTCAGAACTATTGAATTGTCCGACAGACAAGTTGTCTGAACACCTTTTTCGTAAGGATCAGGGATGTTGGTTTTGCATTTGTTCAATGATCCTCATTCATAGTTCCTTTTTTTCCTTGGGTTTTGGGCCGATTTTCATACAGGTTACAGCTAAATAAAAATATTGCTTAACAATTTTTCTGGTTAGCAGAAAAACACGTAATTGTAAGTAGGAGACGGGCGCAACTGTTGTCTGGTAACCTTATTCTGGTAAGCATTTGTGCTTCTACTTTGCGTGCTTGAGTTGAAGCAGCTCTGTAATGTTGGGCCCAGTTTAAGATACAGTCATCAGAACTACACTTTCTTTCATCTTATTGTATAGTACTTATTCCAATTTTCTCTTCCAAAAACCAACATTGAATGATCTCCATTTACAATACATCACTTTCTCCATCACCATGGATTTCTTTTTTTTCTCGTTCAGACATCAAAGACGCTCTTGTCATGGCGACAGGTTCGGGGGCTCAGTATGCTTCAATCGTGAAGAGCAGTTTAGCATCCGCCAGGCCTACGGTATGTCACTCTGCATGGCAGTTACATCATATAATGTATGACACCTGCCGTCGATTTCACAAAGAGTTAGGACTCGTCTTATCTTGAGTTAGGACGAGTAACTCTTCCTAACTTAGGATTAATCTTAAGGTCTGCATGCTACAGCGCAGGGTTGGGACTCGTCTTAAGTCCTAAGATTAGTCTTAAGCTAGGAAGAGTTTTGTGAAATCGACGGCTGGACACAGTACATGTACATTGTAGATACACTAGCACCTCATTGTGGAAAGCAGTGTACTGTACAATGTATAGCCAAGGACTGTTCAAAATTCACTCCAACTTGGAATGAATTTCACTAATTTTGATATTATCGAAAATCGCGATACCATTTCTGAAATGATTATCATATCATCTTGTTTTTTTTTGTAACCCGTAATCGAATTATCGGCAAACATTGGTTTTGATGAAGTATCACAATGTCTTCCCTAATTGAGCCGTCTTGCAAACAGTAAGCAGAGAAACGTTACTGACGGTATACGCTTCTCTGATTCAAATTTTAATCTTTATTCATAAATGCCTCGGACAGTTTTGCTATTCCTATTGGTGGAGAGCGTGCACGTGGGTGTGTATAAACCTTTGTTTACAAATGACCGGTAAAAAGTGTTAATTCATGGGCGTGACACGCGACCTTGCACCTGTTCTTTTAAGACAGTTTCTTCATTCCTTTTGGTCGAGAGCAACAGCTGAAACAGTTGTGCCACATCACGCGATACGCATGACGCACACAGCATTCCCTATAAGGAGTTGTTTACCCGAGGGCGGCGGAGGGCTTTACCATTTCATAGCTGGAGGGGTGTTGTGTTAAAAGAAATCATTTAACAATTATAATTTTTGCATTTATTTTACTTTTTGACCAAAAGGTGATGATGTTTTTGACCGAAAAGGTATTGAATGGGAATCAAAATGTGTTGAATCGGTTTTCAACTAGTGGTTTAAACCCGTCGAGGCCTGGTTCTTGATAATTTACCTCGACTTCGTCTCGGTAAAATTATCAAGAACCAGGCCTCGTTGGGATTAAACCACTAGTTGAAAACCTCTTCACCACACATTCATTCCCTTATATATTCATGTAACCACATTACTTTGAAGTGATGTTTCTCAAAATGTTTCATACTATCGATAGCTGCTGTAGGCTTCTAACCAAATGTTGTTGTTACCTTTCCATCAAACAGTATCAGAAGCCTGAAGAAACGCAGCGTGATGTCATGCAAGTCTTTGCATCCTTCAAGGATCTCAGACCGAGGATGGACTCATATGGTATGAAAAAAACCTTGACAGCATCATTCAATAAGGCTTTGTTCATATCAGGCATACAGTCAGGGCTCGAATTCAGGAGGAAAATCCTCAACACTGGGGCACAGTGCTTGTGGCTCAACAACTACTTACTTATAATATAGATGTTAAATTTGCATCAGGGATAAATCATATTAATTTGGGTTTTTTACCCATACACCGATGTGTGTTAGCACTGTATACTCAGTACTTCCCCCGAATCCTGTGAAAAAATATCACAGGCACGTATTACTCGGGTGGGATTCGAACCCATGTCCCTTGCAATTCTAGAGCATTGTCTTACCAACTAGACTACCGAGATTGCCCAGTAGCTAGAGGCAGTTCGAATCCTATGTTTTAGCAGCGGGTACTGCAATGATAATAAGAGATGTTAACCCTGCATCGGGGATAAAGAATATTAATTTTGGTTTTTACCCATACACCAATGTGTGTTAGCACTGTATACTCGGTACTTCCCCGAGTCATCACTGGCATATTACTCGGGTGCATGGAATTCGAACCTGCGACCCTTGCAATTCTGAAGCAGTGTCTTACCAACTAGACTACCGAGATTGCCCGGTAGCTAGAAGCAGTTCGAATCCTATGTTTTGGCAGCGGGTACCGCAACGATATAATACATGTAGATGTTAAATTTGCATCGGGGGATAAAGAATATTTATTTTGGTTTTTACCCATACACCGATGTGTCTTAGCACTGTATACTCAGTACTTCCCCGAGTGTTAGGTTCCCCGAGGCATATTAGGTAATTACAGGTAATTATTTACTTACTTACTTAGTTACATATACTTCTTAGCTGCTTAGGACTGGTTTTCCTTGGCTTCCTTGGAAAATCGTCCCCATTCAGGTCTACAATGTATATTATCAGAAATTATAGCTACATGCTCTGCCTCAAAAATACTGGATAAGAAAATACTAACAAGATAATAATAACTATTTTATAGCGCATTTCACAAGAATGTCTCAATACAATGTGCATTGTGCCTTGGTCATTGGGCTAATAACATTCCGCTAATTTCTCCCAGTTCCCTGGGGAGTAAACAACCCTGAGCTGCAGTAGCGCTCCAGAGGATTTTCATACAAAAAAATCAAACTCTACCGTCGCAGTTACCTATTTTTAATGGGTGGTTAAGTCAATGGAGTGTGGGTTCGAATCCCGGGCATGACACTTGTGTCCTTGAGCAAGATGCTTTACTAAAATTGCTTCTCTTCACCCAGGGGTGTAAATGGGTACATGTATAAGAGGGTAGAGGTTGATTTCGTGTATGTCAAGTCTTTGTACCAGCTATTCAGATCCAGTGGGTATAATGATACCATTGGATACATGTAAATGCAGTGACTGAAAGCTACCGTAGCTGGGTTTGTTTTGATTGGTCTGAGGTCACCTCGGTTGGCCAATCAAAACACAGGTATGGAAAGCTTACTGTTGGTCGTCTGCACGTGTGTGGACGTCCACGTGTGTGGTACTAGTATACATGTACAGTACATATGTACATGCTTGGTCGGTGGATACGGTACTTGCTTGATAAAAACGTTGTTGTAGAATTTGTGCGTATCTCCATGAGAGGTCAAAGGTCAAACCACACGCCGGTTTTTGGCCGGTCTCTGGCGTTATTCACGAGAAAGATTAGAAGAATGTTATTGTGGCTCACTGATCAGGGCACTAATGATTGGGCATTTGGACTTGCGCTCTATAAGAACTATTGTTATCTCTATTTCGCTTGTTTTACTGTCCCTATAAAGTCTTTTCTAAATCTCCAGTTTTTCTCGGTCTTTTCCCTGCGTCTGACCCAGTCTCTGATTGGAATGTGTAATGTATTTCCCTCTCTGAAAGAAGGCATGTATGAAGTTCGTCAAAGTGATGTACACTCTTAGAAAATTAAGTTTTGCACTTAGAAAATCTTTATTAATAATCAGATTTTCATTATACATGTACATGATTTGAGGCATTGCATGGTGAGGTATCAATATATATATTGGTTTGTGGTAACAGCATGTGTGTGTGTCTACTTGCCAGGTAGAGTGTGTTCTTTAGAGAACTGTCTTGCTACAAATGTATACTCTACTACCGCGGAGTAGATTTATCAGATTTTTCGGGTTGTGCTTTGTTGCAACATTTTGAAATTGTTGAGTCTCAGGATATTGTATGCTCACTCTTTGTACATTTATTGTATGTTTTCCCTTGTTCATATTCTTGTCTGATGAATTTCTAGCTAGAAGTCTCCAGAACAAATCTGATAAATTTACTTCGCAGTAGTCAAAGAATATATCTATAGCAAGACACTTCTCTATACACACTGTATCCCAGCCAATTTTCTATACCTTCCGCCAGGGTGGTAGTTAAAAAGTTGTACAGACTTTCTTTTCAGAACTGAGAAGTCTCCTGAACATCTAATAAATCTACTCCGCGGTAGTAGAATAAAGAAAGACAGTTCTCTGAGAACAAACTCTACCTGGCAAGTAGATACACACATGGTGTTACCGCAAACCAGATATATGTATTTATAATCACATGTTGTTATCGCCAACCAAATACACAGATGGTCATCGATTCTCTATTTTTCCCCCGTGTTTAGTTTTCAACGATGGACAGAACAAGAATCTCCTTTGCATTGATGGAACGATCCCAGTTTACTACAAAGGTAAAGAATTCTATGTATTGTGAAAATGCAGCAGCAAATTGAAAATGTTTTAAGCTGTGTTGCTGGATATCTTGTCTTTTCTCTTGCAGCAGTTTTTCTTCTCACGTCATTTAACTCGTATTGATGGATTGCATCTATCATTGGCTCAGAGTTGTAATGTTTCATCAAATATAGCGGTCGATGTCGCTATGTGCAATCCATCTGATGTGCTTTGTTGCAACGTTTTAAATTGTTGAATCTCAGGATATATGCTTCACTTTCTGTACATTTACATGTTACATTGTCCCCTTGTTCATATCCCTTGGCTGATGAATTTCTTGCTATCAGGCCTGATACTTCATGGAGGCAACGAAGGCAACTGTCTCAATGTCCCCTGGGGTCGATTTCATAAAGAGTTTGGAGATATTAAATACTCAAGGCTAGTCCAGTATCTTGTCCTTACTCAAGATAAGACTAGTCCTATTAAACTCTTTGTGAAATTGACCCCTTTTTGATTCTCAAGATGCAGTGAGGCAATGTTTGCCGCAGGCGCAATAATAATATGGCACGATTAATCAAGTAGTTGAAAAACGGTAGTCATGACTTGACTTAAGCAATCAATAGTCTTGACTTAGTCATGACTTGACTTAAGCAATCAATAGTCTTGACTTAGTCATGACTTGACTTAAGCAATCAATAGTCTTGACTTAGTCATGACTTGACTTAAGCAATCAATAGTCTTGACTTAGTCATGACTTGACTTAAGCAATTAATAGTCTTGACTTAGTCATGACTTGACTTAAGCAATCAATAGTCTTGACTTAGTCATGACTTGACTTAAGCAATCAATAGTCTTGACTTAGTCATGACTTGACTTAAGCAATCAATAGTCTTGACTACAACACCAGGCGCACTAGTCGCCCAGGCTAGTCTCAATGTCTCGACACAGGTGACTGTGTACCTTTCCTTGTTTACATTTGCTTGGCCTTATTTGTTTTACTCACTTTATCCTCCTCCTTCCCCCATCAAGGTATCAGTTATAACATTCCCATCTGTATTTGGGTGATGGACACACATCCTTACAACCCCCCGCTGTGCTTCGTCAAACCGACAAAAGAAATGATGATCAAGCCATCCAAGTTTGTGGACCCGAATGGGAAGGTGTACCTGCCCTACCTACACGACTGGAAATATGTGAGTCTTAAGCCTCCTATTTTTTGCGTACATGTAAATAAGGTGTCTTTCTCAATGATTTACCTTAAAGCCATTGGACACTTTCGGAACAGACAAAAAAAAGACTTCTTTTGAAATATTATTCCATGAAATGCTTTACTTTTTGAGAAAACATTAAAACAATTATCAATTCTCGATATCGAGAATTACGGATTTATTTTAAACACATGTCATGACACGGCGAAACGTGCGAAAACAAGGGTGGGTTTTTCCCATTATTTTCTCCCGACTCTGATGACCGATTGAGCCTAAATTTTCCCAGGTTTGTTATTTTATATATAATTTGTAACACACGAAGTGTGGTCCTTTGGACAATACTGTTTACCGAAAGTGTCCAATGGCTTTAACTGTGGACTTAATTAACTGTCGAATATGTCAAAAGGGGCAAGTTGCCACCTACTGGGGCTAAAAAGGGTCACCTATTCATAGTCTGTAAGATGTTGGCATGGGCATCATCCATTATTACCCGTGCTGGTAGAGCAGATGCACTACATTCCCAAAGCAATTATGGTTAAAGGGAACGGACACTATTGGTAATTACTCAAAATAATAGTTGGCATAAAAACTTGGTAAAGTAACAATCAATGGAGAGCTGATAAAACGTCGTGAAAAACAACTCCCTCGGAAGTAGATTTCATGAAAGGGTGTTTTTTCTTTCATTATTTTCTTGCAAATTCAATGACTTACTGACTCACAGGTTTATTATTTTATACATATGTTAGGTTACACTGGTCTTTGGCAAATTACCAAAGGTGTCCACTACCTTTGAGTGCCTTGCTCAAGGGCACAAGTTTCATGACCGGTTTTTCGAACCCACACTCTGCTGCTGACAACGCCAAAGCTTGGGCTCAGTGACCTACACGTGTAGACTACTCGGCCGCAACGCGCCACAAAATTGAATTCTTTTGTCTCAAATAATGTTCTCCTTTCCCTTCCGTCTCCAGCCATCTTCAGATCTGGTTGGTTTGATTCAAGTCATGGCGGCCGTATTTGGCGATTGTTCCCCGGTGTTCAGTCGTGCTGCTGCACAGAGCAACCCAGCGAGGACGAGCTACCCGCCCGCAGGGCACCAGCCAGCTGCATCCCAACCACCATACCCTGCAGGTACCAGCAAGTTGCTAATAACATACATGTAAAGTTCCTCTTAAAGGATCTATGTACTTTTTCTAACACAAAACACAATGTCCACAGATTGACATTAAACCTACATGTACACAGTTTGAAGATAATGATAGTAGAAAGCTTCCCTTAGAACATTACTCACTGAGGTGCTGTAGTTCTTTAGAAATGAGTAAAAGAATGCCATACAAGTAATTGTTTTCTCAGTTTTAGCTTGGGGGTTAAGTGCAGTCTTCTCGACTCTGACAGTAATTTTGTTGGAAATATTTCTCTGAAGGAGTGGCACTGTACTGGTGTAAACAATTGACTGTGTCTGATCAATCAACTTCTGCTACGGCTATATGACAGTTGGTAGTGTCAACAACATTGAAATACAAGCCATTCTTGCATGCTGGCCATAACCCCTTGTGAACCCACCCTTTTGAATTTAACCCTGCCTTTAGATTTAGTGAGCTCGCATATTGAAACAAATCCAATTTGTGTTTGAGATGATCACAAATCTGACACTTCCTTCTTTTAATTTGGTTCCTTTATTTTCAATGTGCTTTTTCAGGTGGTGGTTACAACATGCCCATGCCGATGCCTACACCCCAAGGCAGCAGCCAGCCGGGCTTTAACGCAAACTACCCCCCTTCATCCTCCTATCAACCCCCCGCCCAGTACCCCGGTAGCTACCCCAACGCTGGGCAATACCAAGGGTCATCACAGCCACCCTCGTACCCCTACCCACCCTCCCAGCCACCCCAAGGGGGCCAGGCTTATCCTACCACATCTGACCTACCAACTGGTGAGTAAAACTAAGGAGGCTAGAAACAAATCTTCTGGGACCTTTCTCGTGAAATGTGTGTTCTTGTGTATTCTGTGTCCTTGATTATATACCAGTAAATGGTTTTCTTTTTACTATTTTCTTGAATCGCTTCCAGAATTTATAACCGAACCGCTACCAGAATGTTTTTACTTTGTATTCTGCATTGTTTTATACTTTGGTGTATTGTCATTTTCTTGTTATTTGCATCTCTCTTTTGCCAGGAATTTCATTTTATCAGACGTGGTGTAATTGACATTTATACCTTACTTCAGACATTGTGTTGTTGATTTGATGGGAGCGTTGAGTGTACTGAAGTTGATTTCTTTATCTTGTGCTTTTTTTTATTAATGTGCATTCTTGTACTTTCATGAAGTACAATTTTTTGGTCATAAGGTTTTTATAATATCAATATATATATTGATTTATGATTGGTTGATATTGATATCTGAAACAAAAAGTCGCATCCCCTTAAGGTGATCCCCTGGCTGCCGCTTCCCAGGTTGTATCGTAATTTGGGTGTGATCCCTGGCTACACGGCAGTTAACCGTTGTATGGCTTCTGACTGGCTTCCCCGAACAAAGATATTGACAAAATAGGGACACCGCCAATATAGGGCTAGATAGCTCAGCACGTTAATCTTGAGGTTGTTGGTTCGAATCCCACTCTAGTAAATTCTTTGTTCAACCCCCAAAATCAAGTTTTTATGATGTTAGATGTAAACAATTTCCATATCTTGTTTTGCATTGTATTGATGTTCATTCTTGCAATGGTATCTTTAAATGTTTTGGTCATGTTTACATGACCAAAACATTTAATGATGTATAGATTTCTTTGTCTATTTCATATGATGACTGTTTGTTTATAATGTTGAACCGTTTATAAATATATCTTGTTTTGCATTGCATTGATGTGTATTCTTATAATTGTATCTTACCAAGGCGTTCCATTCCGCGTGCATTCTGCGGGAGTCCGCGGATTTTTGTAACAAAAGAACCCGTAGCAACCGGGCATGTCCACGGCCACGACGGCTCATTTACATGTCAATAAACATGAATATTCCGGGGGCTCCGCGGAGCGACCGGTCGGCCATTGTAAGGTCCAGCTTATGAGCTGACCGGCGGAACCGCGGAGGAACGTAGGTGGTTAACAATGGTTTTACCTTTGCAGATTAAAAAGCAAAGTAAGGGTGGATGTGTAACTAAAATCCATTTCCTCCAATGTGTGACTTTTAAGACTTGGTTGGGCCTACATAACCAAAACATGAATTTCAAAAATGGTTGTCTTTATTGCCGGCTTCGACTGACAAAAGTTCCAGGCTACGTGCAAACTCCGTTTCAAGTGGGTCAGAGTATCCAGGGGACAATTTTAACTGTTCGTTCTTACTTTCCAAGCGGAAAACATTAGTTTCTTATTTATAAAATCCCAAGTCACCGTCACCAATAACGGATCTACACACCTATGCGAGTGTGTCTCCATGTCAAAACAACCAAATAGTCTGATTTGTCAAATGTCTGAGGGGGGGAAGCCACAGTTTCAGAGACCGGTGTTTCTATTGGCTGTTGAATTTCCATATAGCGCGTAACGAATGTTTTCATTGGTCGATTTTGCCCTACTGCCAGAGCAGCATATTGTGTTCAACATCATGGAAGAAAACGTTTAGTAGTCGCGGCGGCGGTGATTTCTTATTAATTTAGCATTGTTTTTCTTGCGGGAAAATTGATTAAATGTGAATGGTTTCAAGTTAAAAATCGATATTTTTGTATCAAGCATAAATGTTGCAAATTATGCTTCGCAAATTGGATCGCAACATTTGCGAAGCACTTTTTACAATTGCATAGCAAATCATCAAAATTGCATCGCAAATTGCGATGTGATACAGGCGAAATCGTTCCCTGATTATCACATGCGCTGGATGGTGTAATTGTCTTGTCGGTGCGGCCTGTCCGCTTCCAGGAGGATGGTATTCGTGAGTAGAAAATGTATTGTTCTGGGAGAGCACGGCTGGTCCGCGTCCAAGGCGCTGATATTCATGACCTGAACATACAACTTGTTTATTCATGAGACTTATTGTTATACTAACAGTAGCGCCCGACATGGATAGCTCATTAACTTCGCCGCGCTTCAACGCTGTCCGGGGTCCTTGGTAACGGCGGTATTTTCTGTCCAGTCCGCAGACTCTCCGCGGAGGAACGCTCGGGAGGTTTTGACAAGGCGCCCAAAATGTATACACAAGATACTTTTTTTGTCTTTTTATATGCATTGATAATCATTTTTATGTGTACCTTTCTTTGTATATTTTATGTGATGAATACAATGTTGAACAATATCTTGTTTTTTTGTATTGCATTGATGGGTATTCTAAATGAATCTACCAATGTTTTGGTTAAATGTATACATTGAATTTTTTTGTTTTTGGAATGTTTATTGATGATTGCTTTATGTGTACCTTTCTGTGTCTATTTCATGTGATGAAACAACTTTCAAATTTTATGCAAGTTGAATTGATTCAAATGAAATCACTGAAATTACTTGAACACATGCATTCTCTTTCTTTGACTTTATACTTTGTGCATAAGGTATTCATTAATAGGGTGTGAAATTGTTACTTTATAATATATATATTTCATGACTATTAGTTGAAGACACTTGGTTGTTTGTTTTTGCGTAGGAACGAGTCATAAAAACTCTGAAATATCTGAAGATGATATTAAGGCTTCGATCCGGTCGGCTGTCGAGGATAAACTGAAACGACGGCTCCAAGATACGTATGATGGTCTACAGGTAAGGATGGGGACCTGTGCTCAAAGTATACAATGAAACACAGGCCCGAGTTAGCATATTTTTCACATTTAGCCAAATAAATTAGGAAATGAGCTTGAGCATTCACATTAGATTTACTTGTTGGCCATTTGGTAATATAGCTTTTCTCGGGTCAATTTCAACAAATGAGCAGCCAATTTCATTTGCATGCGTTGGAATTAAAGCTGTTTTGCCTCTCTAGTTTTTACTGTGTTTTAAATTCAGAATTAGACCATTCAATTTCGTTTTGAGTTGAGTCGAATGACCCTTTTCAATAGCATTCGATTTGGTGGTTAAATTGGCTGCTCATTTGCTGAAATTGACCATCATAAATGCTGAAAGGTTATTTTTGACTTGTGGTAGGGTGAGCGGCACTAGAAAATGGATTTTGCACAGTGAGCATAAACAAATTGATGTTATCCTGCTCAATAAAATTGGTCCAATTCCTAAACCTCAGATATTTTTTAAAACAAAGAGAAATTTCTGATTTATTCAACTTATCCTTTTCAGGGCCCAATTTTATGGAGCTGCTTAACCAATGATTTTGTGCTTACTGTGCGATTTCCATTTCATAAAGCTGCTAACCGAAAGCACACAAAAAGGCATGCTAACCTTCTGATGCTTACTGCATGAAGATTAATGATGTCACAATGCAAGTCAATGGTGAATTAGCCTGAACATCTAACATCACACTTCGAGGCTAGTGAATAAGAGATCGGCATCAAAACCGGCGTTTGTTTTGACCTTTGACCCCATACATTTCAGATAGAGATACGCAGTCCAATTCTATTGCGGACGTGTCGGGAATGAACTGTTTGGGCATCAATGGAAAGCTCATGTCACTGTGCACATTTATCCATAATGTCCATTATCATAGTATCCAATGGAATCACTGGATCTGAGAGACTGGGCCCCTGTCTTTATCCTTGCGGATAAAGACAGGGGCCCAGTCTGATGGTGAATGTGCAAAGTGGCCGAATAATTTTCTTGATAGCCTGTGAAATACGCTTACACCTTATGACATTTATTTAAGCATGAAAATTTGCTCACCATCAAGCATGAAAATTTGCTTACCATCAAGCATGAAAATTTGCTTACCATCAAGCAGCACTATGAAATTGGTCCCAATAGAGGCTGATCTGTTTATTGAGCACCATTTCCTTCCCCATAAAACTTTGTTGTTTTACCTCCCCTCACCTCTTCAGGCTGAAATTGACTCCCTGGCTGTCACAAAGGAAAAACTGAAGACTGGTCAGCAAAAGCTGGAAGATATTATCAGTAAACTGGAAACAGAGCAGGTAGGTCAATCTATCTCAAAATGATGAGTCTGGGATCTAGACGTGCTATAGAGCAGCCATATTGGTGGTTTTCCCCATAGATATCTATGAAACCAAAGAGAGGCTGGAAGAGGAAACTAGTCTGGCTCCATTTTGCTCATTAATCTGTTTTGCATTACATTTATGTGCATTCTTATAATGTTTTATGATATTGATTTTGTCTTTGTGCATTAATGATCATTTTATGTGTACCTTTCTTTGTCTATTTCATGTGATGCATTGATGTGAATTCTTGTTTACTTGATATATCGATTTGATCTTTTAATGTGCATTGATGATCATTTTTTCTCTACCCTTTGTGTTTTATTCCATGTGAACCATTTACACGTACATTTGTGTATATTATAGTAATGTTTACATGCTATTGATTCTGTCTTTTAATGTGCACTGATGTGCAACTTGCTCCCTTGTGGAGTTTTGTAGCTGAGCGTTTTTTGGGGGGACTGATTTCAAGTCCTTGCGTTATTAGAGTGTGGGTTCGGGGCCTGGTACATGTAACAGCACATGTCTACTTGAGCCAGACACTCACCATACTTGCTTCTTATCAGTAAAATGGTGAGTGGAATGGTAGACCATTTTGATGTGAATGATCAGCAACCTGTGTGTCCATTTGGCTATTGTTGCAGCATTCTCCTAAGATTTTGAGATTGTCTCAGAAATGCTGAAGGCCGGATGAACAGTTTTAATAAAATTGTAAGGCACTCTAAAAGTCCTAATAGGTCTGGAAAAGCATCATATAAACACATTGTTATTAATATTATTTTCTCACAATATAAATATTTCATCATTCTCAGTTTGTTTTTTGTATTGTTCTTTGCATTTGCATTTTTCTCATCTCCACCAGCACCATAAATTGGTGCGATTGCAATATTTCAATGTATTTCTTGATAATCATCCTTTTCCTTCATTTGTATTTAATATTCTTTCCTCTTTCTCGTTTCAGCTTCAGTGCTAAACATTTTTACTTTACATTCATAAACAAAATTGATTGTGATTTGGATTTTGATTGTATTTGTTAAGTTGAACTAACTTTAATGGTTTAGATTTTTGCTTAAATACTTTGGTTAATGTATCTCTGTGAACGATTATACTAACTGAAATCTTATATGATGATATTGAAACTTAGATTGATATTGTCTTAAGTAAACGTCCTGAACATGTAGGCCTAGTGAATGTTATTATATTATCAAATATATTTTTATGCCAGGTAGTTGTAGGAATCTATAACCGTCACCCGAAATAGATCTGTAAATATCTTCCAACATATTTTGTCATAGAGTTTTTATGGAAACCACTTGGAAAGCTCTTTGCGTTACTTTCACTTGTGGTAAACATTTATTTTAGCTAGTTGACCAACTAATTGAAACCATTCAATTGCCTAGATTTTGATGACACAATGGTGCCTGATCTAACTTTTAATGTGTGTACTGTGTAGATGCATTCATCACATGATAATACATGTTGCAGGTTGGCCTAGATTATCTATCATTCAAAACCAGTCGTTGAGTTAAAGGCAGTGGACACTATTGGTTATTACTCAAAATAATTATTAGCATAAAACCATACTTGGTAACGAGTAATGGGGAGCTGTTGGAAGCATAAAACATTGTGAGAAACGGCTTCCTCTGAAGTGATATAGTTTTCAAGAAAGAAGTAATTTTCCACGAATTTGATTTCAAGACCTTAGAATTAGATTTTGAGGTCCGAAATCAAGCAGTTGAAAGCACACAACTTCATGTGACAAGGGTGTTTTTTTCTTTCATTAATATCTCGCTCTTTCGATGACTAATTGAGCTCAAATTTTCACAGGTTTGTTATTCTATGCATTTGTTGAGACACACAAAGTGAGAAGATTGGTCTTTGACAATTACCAACAGTGTCCAGTGTCTTTAAAGAAATTAAATTCTCAGTTAATTTGTAGCTTGGCCTAGTAGATTATTCCAAATTTAAAAAACACAGTGTCGACAAACAA
The DNA here is from genome assembly GCF_902459465.1 of Asterias rubens. Classification (NCBI taxonomy): domain Eukaryota; kingdom Metazoa; phylum Echinodermata; class Asteroidea; order Forcipulatida; family Asteriidae; genus Asterias; species Asterias rubens. Next base: position 13,202,202 of record NC_047066.1, on the reverse strand, counting down.
TTATTAATTGAATGATTGATTTTTTGTATTTGATGAAGGTGGATCTTGAGAAGGACATCCATTTATTAAAACAAAAAGATGAAGAAATCAGGCTAGCCTTAAGTAAATTGGATGGGCAAGACCAAATGGATATAGACGAAGCAATCATACCAACAACTCCACTGTACAAACAGTAAGTCTGAAACATTTACTTGCTTTCCTTATTTCATTTCATCTCGGTTTTTTCAATCAAACAAAAAGTCGGAAGACTACAAACAAGAAGTGTCGTGGCCGAGCGGTTAAGAGCACCAAATTCAAACTCTGGTGTTTCTGATCAGCAGAGTGTGGGTTCAAATCCCCAGCCGTGACACTTGTGTCCTTAAGCAAAACACTTAACCATTGCTTCGTCCTTCGGATGGGACATAAAGCCTTGGTCCCATGTGTTGTGTAACTCATGTAAAAGAACCCAGTGCACTTATGGAAAAGAGAAGGGGTTCACCCCGGTGTTCCTGGCCGTGGCTGCTGTATGCGCCATAGCACCTTGTAACTCCTTATAAGGTGCTACATAATTGGATCTCATAATTAATAACCTTATAACCAATCTTTCTGTATAACACTAACCGCCTTGAGTACCTTGTTTGGTAGATACGTGCGCTATGTAAGACTATAAGACTTCAAACCATTTGGGTTACAATTATGAAAATAATATTGATATCACAAACAACTCAAATAGTTGAGAAAAGATAGTACAGTCGGCACTAATTATGCTTCTGTTTCTTTGTTTTGCTGTTGTCTTATATAGATGTTAAATTTGCATCGGGATAAAGAATATTAATTCTGGTTGTTACCCATACTGTATACTGATGTGTGTTAGCACTGTATACTCAGTACTTTCCCGAGTTCTTTGAAAAATATCACAAGCATATTAGGCCAAATAACAAAAAATACCAGTTGATCGCCCGGATTTTTCAAAAAAGAGGAGGATGAGGGCCTGACTATTTACTATTTTTTTTCAAGATGGCCGCTAAGTATTTCAAATCAAACAGGCCACCAATTCATCAGTTTGAATCAACCGCAAACTTATTTATACCTATTAGTTGCATGAGGACCTGTGTTAACACTAACACAACAGGGTCGGATAACGATTTGCTGGTAGGCATTCACTAATATTGTTTTATGAAACAGACGGTTACAAGTGTTCGAGAGCATCAAGTTAGACTCGGGAAAAGCTCCTAGGCCAGTCCTTTTGAAAAGATGGATTTAAGGTGTTTTTTTAAAGTTTTTTTTTTACAAAAATCGAAAAAATACTAAATAGTAAAAAAAAAAGGATGCGGGCGGGTACGATCAACTGGTATTTTTTTTTATTTGGCCTTATTCGGGTGTTGTTTTTTATCCAAATTCTTGTTATACATAAGGAGGCAATTTGGCCAGTCCCAGTAATCTTGTTAAAATGAGAGTTGACTATACATGTATATAAGAAAGGTGTACAAATTATTGCACATTTGCATTAAAATAAGAGACTAGAATAGTATACAACTTTAAAATAGTAGAAGGGCAACCTAGATTAGATTGATTTAATTTGAGTAGCATTTATGTCTATTGATTCTTTTCACATGACTTGGGGAAAGTACTGAATATAAAGTGCTTAACGTCTTAGTTCACATGTATGTATAATGTCAGTGTAGATTAATGTTTATTTGTGTAATGTTTATTTGTTTCTTTGCAGGTTGCTTAATCTCTTTGCTGAGGAGATGACAATTGAAGACACTTATTATTATCTCATGGAAGCCCTAAGGAAGAACACTATAGAATTGGAAGCCTTCTTGAAGGTGAGACTATTTTATGACCTTTGACCCCAGGAATGAATCGCTTTGTCAATTACACAGTACATTCCATGCAAATTGTGTTAGACTGTTTGATACATGTACACAATTCTATGGACCATATCTGCCTGATGGTTATCACATTAGAGAGGTTTCGCAAGTCTAGGGATATACATACAGATACCAGTACGATGAAACTTTGTGTGTTCGCGTGACACATATCCGGGACTAGGACAGTTCTTAGTGTTTCCATTAGGAAACGTTTGGGTCGAATGAAGGCATTGAGGGGCCGAAGGTTGATGATCAGTCACCACTGGTTGAGTTTCTTGGGAGCCAGAAAGCAGGTCGAGATGAAACCTGGACCAGTACTGCGAGGAGGAAGAGGGAGTAAAGCCTTCTTTTCTAGTAGGAGGGCGATCTCTTTCTCTAAAACGCTTCGCCAAGCAGAGAGGTTGAGGTGGAGGACTTGTAAACTCGAGGACTTGTAAACTCGAGTTGGTAACCTGAGGAGAGGGTTTGAAGGACCCAAGAATCTGTTGTGATTGAAGTCCATTTCTGAGCAAAGTCTAAAAACCGATATGTGGTAAATGACATGTGGAGTCAATGTTTCTTGGGTCCTCTAGGCCACTGCGTCTTGAAGGAGTGGGTTGAGCTAGAGGATGTTGTGTTGGATGTAGAGGGTTAGGAGCGATAACTGGGCTTGGCTGTCGAGCGAGTAAAGTTGGTCCTGGGGCGACGGAAATCGGACTGGTAGGAGCGACAAAAAGACCCCTGGTTGCTTTTCCTGCCTTCGTCGTTGGTGCGGAAGGGCAGTGAAGAAGATATATTGGAGGGTCAACGCAGGTTGATTTACTCATCAGTATTTAGACGCTTAGCCTCTTGAAGCATAACCACGTCAAATTTTTTTATTGCGAAGAGATCACTCCCAAGGAGAGGTAGATCTTCCATACGTTCTCTAGAGCCCTGTGAGGACCAGTAGAGCTGATCGAGGATAAGCGACCTATGGAAGTCGCCATAGCAGAACTGGTAGCAATGTAGATAGAACCGAGGCAGACCCGAGGCAGATGCAAGAAATCTGAACATTACTGGCAGGAGTTTGGGATCCACTGTCCCAAGGTCCTCTGAAGCTCGAGCAAGAGTGTCCGACAGAAAAATAGACAGGTTGGAAACTTGGGCCCCATAACCTAACTAATGATCTAGCTTCTCGAGAGAGTTGTTGAGGTGTTTAAATTAACGTATTATTTTTTATTTTCAAATGATCAACCCTTAATACTGGTTGTGTTTTTTTATTTGATTTTTTTATCAACAGCATGTCCGAGAGCTTTCTCGGAAGCAGTTCCTACTACGGGCACACATTCAGAAGGTACGGCAAACGGCTGGATTGCGAGACCTAGTCATGTGAACAAGAAGCAGGTAATAAAAGATGAAAAAAACAGCACTTTGGATCAATGAAAAAAACACTTTGGTGAATAAAGGGTCTGTATACGTTTGGTAATGACTCTGCACATTAGTGCCAATAAAAAAACTTACTTGGGAAGAGGTAAAACGGCATTATATAGTATGATGTATTTTTGAGAAACTTTTCACTTCGAAGTACTGCAGTTGAGGGAAAAGATTTCCCTTTTTTATCTCCCAAGGAGCGTTACAGACAATAGTGTTTCTCAGATGGTGTATTCCAATTGCAGATGATAATAATAATAATAATAATAATAATAATAATAAGACTTGTAATGCGCATGTATCCACCCCGCTGGGTGTTCAAGGCGCAGTAAAACCAAAAAACTAAACAAAAACAAAAAAAGAAAAACAGACACAACAAAATAAGTCCTTGAAAACCTGTGACATAAGATTAGTTTTGAGAAGAGGTTTGAATTTTGTGGTACAAAGACAAGATCGAAGATTAAATGGTAGAGAGTTCCAGATGCGTGGTGCAGCTGAAGAAATAGACCTGTCACCATGAGTGTCAAGACTTATTCTTCCTTTCATAAAAAATTCATTTATTAAGCTTATTCTTCCTGTGTGGACATAACCGCTTCCAGGCCTTTGACAATACATGGATCTCTAGGCTGCGACCACCTAATTTTCACCAGTTAGCTTTATAGTATGTCTTCAACTATGTAGGATTAAAACAAACAGTGGGTTCCAATTACCAAACGTATACACCAATCCGGGCGCACAAGAGTTGAGCACCGCGCGCCATTTGCACAAAAAGACACCGCAGTTGTTAATTTCTTCAATAGAGGGCGCTATCAATTTTGTTTTTGTCGGATAAGTCATAACAGTCCCTTAAGTGCACATGGACTCCAATTATTCTCCGGATTGGAAATTTCAGAGTTTTATCGGAATTCAGACTTTTTACGTATGTACTGATGTATGTCTTGCCTGATGAAAACAAGAAGGTCTTCTTCAGATTATACAAGAAATTCTGCTTTTAAATTATGCTAAGGATACTGTTCCAAAAAAATCCTTGGAATATTAAACTCCATTGGTTGCTGAAAGGTGGACATGCAAGCGTTCCAACATACATCCAATATTTCGGTCATATGAATGCCCTCATTCATGCAGTTGCTCGTATTTATATATTATTATCTTTACATTGATAACCCAAAACATACCTTATCCATGGCTTTGTTGGATCGTTTAAGTCTCATCAGATAGTGGCTCATTTTTGCAGTCGCTTAACCATAAGTGTTGTTGGACGGGGAATTCTTTTTTTTAATTTGGGCAAATCACAATATAGTGCCATACCAAGTGTTCGGCTCAGGAAAGGATATTTTATCCAAGTGTACTGTAGTAAATTGTCCAAAAATAAGACCATGTCCACATACATGTAAATGGTTACGGCAGTGGCTTTGAACTGAACGCCAAATACCTGTACAAAAGTATAGTAATTTTTTCAATAGTTTTTGTTGGAGCCATTTCTGTATCCAAAAATTATTTTTTGCGAAAAAGATTTAACTTTTGCAGCTATGTGTGTAATGAGCAAAACATATTTCTCGACAAGGTGGATATCCTTTTGGGACCCGGATAAGGATTTGATTCTTTTAGATTTTAGTTTAAATTTCACAGAGGCTTGTATAAGATGGATGTATAAACGCTTAATACTGTACATATGCATTGTAAATAATTTTATTATTGTTATTATAATAAGTATGCAACTGATCATTCAATCATGTGCATTATGTGTTGGTTCCAGGTCAGTTTGCTTTATAGCATTGACAAGTTTTGCTTAGCAGACGACAAATAATGAATAAATAGATAAATAAGCAAATACAAATCATTGGTTGCCTTGTACCGTGTTACAGTATCTAGACTTGGTTCCAAGTCTTCGATCGTGGCTTTTTAGTCGCTACAAACAGCGCCCTCTTGTGATCTTTCTTCATCATTTAGCCTTCGGTTAGATTGCGTGATAGCTAATAATGTGGGGGGTTTTCGTGGCTGAGATGCAGAAGAATAACCGCAATCTAAGACTTGAATCAAGTCTACCTGTTATCTTTCAGGCAAGATATTCTTCCTACTTAAAAGCCACTGGACACTTTCGGTAAACAGTATTGTCCAAGGCCCACACTTCGTGTATCACAACTTATATATAAAATAACAAACCTTATAACAAATAACAAATTTAGGCTCAATCAGTTTCCGCACGTTGCGCCGTGTCATGACATGTGTTTAAAAAAGAATTGATATTGTTTTAATGTTTTCTCAAAAAGAAAGCATTTCATGGAAAAGTCTTTCCATCATTACCTTTTGTAAACCCTGTTATTTGTAAATCTGTGAACTGTGAAAAAAAAATTCTGTACCGAAAGTGTACAATGACTTTAAGTCTAATTTCGGATTTCTTTGCAATTAAAAAATCGAAAAAGGAAAATTGAAGAAAAAACAATAGCCTGAAGAGTATTCCAAAGCCTATTCCAAGTGTACATGTAGGTAAGCCTTGTACTCAACAAAATATTCCTACTTTTTCGAATGTCCAAAATGTCATGTCTGTTACATTTAACATTGAAATGTGTTTTGTCTTTGATCCTCGGTTCCTTCGCTTCATTTGGCGTTGTTGTTGTTTGAGAAAGAGCAAGATCGATAAGCAGCCATGCTGATTTGACTTAATTCACACAGACTTCACACTATGTCTTGGGTTGTTTTCGAGAGCGATTTATAAACCATGATTGCTTCGCTCCACCTAGGATGGGTTTCAGTGAAGATAGTTTATTTTTATGTTTATTTTGTTGAGTAAACTTACCAATGCTCAGTCCGGCTATAATGGGCGATCCAGTACAAGTAGTGGTTGGTATCTGATCTTTCCTTTTTCCAAAACCAGACTTCACACTATGTCTTGGTTGTTTTTGAGAGCGATTTATAAACCATGATTGCTTCTCTCCACCTAGGATGGGTTTCAGTGAAGATTGTTGAATAAACTTACCAATGCTCAGTCCGGCTATAATGGGACAATCCAGTACATGTAGTTGGTGGTATCTGATCTTTCCTTTTCCCCAAACCAGACTTCACACTATGTCTTGGGTTGATTTCTAGAGCGATTTATAAACCATGATTGCTTCTCTCCATCTAGGATTTAGTTCCAGTGATGATAACTAGTTCATTTTGTTGAATAAACTAATCAATACCCAGTTCGGCTATTTGGACAATCAAGTAGTTGGTTTGGTATCTGAACTTTTCCTTAAAAAAAAACCAGTAGAAATGTTTTGTTAATTTTTTTTTTAAATTGCCCTGTATGCATAACTGACCCCTTTTCATATTATTATTATAATTGCATATTTTATAAATATTTAGCAAATATTATGGGGTCTTGATTATCGGAAAATAAAATATCGACACTTGTATGCTCAGCCAATGAGCACAAACTGAAAATGAGAGCCGTGGCTCTGGTGGAATTTGTGCAATGATTATGTAAAAAAAGTATGATACAATGTAAACACGCGCGCGGCACCGAACATGCACTACATCTGATGTCCGTGTCCCCACCTTGGGGACGCACCCTGGCCCCCTCATTTCGGAAATCTGGACCTTTTGTTTTAAAAATTACCAGAAATTACCAGAGTAATTTATTTTACCGTAGGTCGTATTAGTTTACGACGTATAAGGAATACAATTTCGAGCCATGTTTGTGTGGAATTTTTATATTCTACTTTTAAAACATCTTTCTAAACATAATGCATCTCAAACGCTTTTCACTCGTCCGATCTAAAGGAACGTGTCACAAGACACTTCATATATGGCCCTTTCGAAACTATGGCTTAGCCTCCATCCAACTGGTTGAAGCCTTCCGAAATCACACGTTTTCAAAATAGCGGACGTGCACCAAGTAAGTTGGAGCCTGTGAGCAGAAGCCCTAACTTCGTAAAGGGCCACATTAAAGAAGCCAGTCTCACACACGTAAACTGTAGGAAATAGAAATGAACGTGTTGAGTTTATTCCAATATTGTTCTTAATTCTCACATTATCAATAATTTGTTTTAAATACTAAAGACAATTCGGACACTATACATTTACGGACAAAGGTGTTTACAATAAAGGGGGAAAATTGGGCGGTAAAACTAAAGAGTTAATTCAGAATCTTATTAATACTGTTAATGTGTGAAAACGTAACATGTTAATCACAAGAAATGACATTTTGTCACTTCAGGTCCCAATACTTTATTTTATGCACATACGCGGTAGTTGTCAGCTGAAATCATCATACAAACGTTTCGAACCAAAGACTATAGTTGTGTACACCTTGTAGTTGAAATACGCGTATATTATGTTTTGAATGTTTGGTTGAATGATCTTCCCATCAAGGGAACTCGGCAAACTCCCACAAGGCCAATCTCTCTGTCACACAAACATTGGTTTAACATTGGTCTATGATTATGAATTATTAAAGGCAATGCACATGAGTAGTGTAGCCTCCCTTACGTCATTGCGCACCAAATTCAACAAATCTGACATGTAATCACATAAATTGCTCACTTGCCAACACGTGATCTGGCACTTGAATTTTAAGTTTCCGAAATTGCTGGCTGAATGAAAGCACAATCGGGGATTTGTTTTTTATACGAACAATACTTCCCGAAGCTTAAGTTTGAAGTTATTTCACTCTAAACGTTGGGATGTCAAAAGGCATGATACAATGACTGGCCCCTGGTCAAGATCCAATTTGAAGAGGTTTTTATGATAACATTTTAAAGGATATAATTTTTGGTGTCATCTACTTGATATCAGGGCAGGCACCCAATTTCATGAAACTGGTAAAGCACATGAATTTGGTAAGCATAGGCAAATCGTACTCAACAAAGTTGTCTCCTCTTAATTAATCATCCCCTTATAGTTCAAAGCCTACACCATCTTGACAATTAAAACATGCTTAAAGGTGCTATCACGTCGTATCTTCCCTGAACAATCAACACCCGTACCATCGAGTTATGACCTTTTATCCTTGACCTTGATGTGATATCCAAATGCAAAATTAAGGGAAGTTTGGCGAGACACGCAAATTTGTAACTTGTTTGTGAAGCGCGCGTTTAGTTTGAGATGTAGATGCACTGAATAATGCGAATGGCTTTTTGCCTATAGTGATAATAATAGAATAGTTTGACACAATATTTGTAAGCCAACTCGTAGTGGAATATTTAGGCCTATGACGCCATTGTTCGTGGAATGAGCAGCTAGCAATAGCACCTTCAAGTTAATACAATGTTCAACTCTTATTAAACAATCTAAAGCATCTTAAGATTTTACAAATGACAGCACCACAACTAAAACCGCTTTAAATGAATGAGTAAAGGATTCTCAGTTAGTTGTCATGTACATAAAACACCCCGACAATAATATGTATACATAGTTATTACAAATGTTAGTTGTTTTATAGCATGCCCAGCACGTTTCTATGCGTTTCAACTGTACTTACAGTAGAGTTATTTACATGTTGTATAAAAACAGCACATTATGAATTTATGATTTGTCTTAGCATTACACGTCATTCTCTCCCGGCTAAATTTAACAACTTAATAGCCTAATAAAGTTGGTTTTAATACTGGAGTCTCAAAGGTTCAATATTATAATCGAAGGGTTTTTTCACGCATGACCGCATGTCTTGATGTAACGACTAAGCCGCAACCGCTAATGGGTGACTTTAGGGACGGACTTACGGTTAAAATTCATTGTTCTTGTTTATGTGTGCAAGCTCAGAACAACAATAGACCTTATCGCAAATACCAATGCGCAAGCGCAGACTGTTGAATGAGGTGCATTGTGGGATATATATGGATCAAATTTGGATACCAGCAAGACCACAATGCACCTAATTCCAAGCTTTACGCGCGCGCCCCGGTATTTGCGAAAAGGTCTATGGAAAGTAAGTCTGCTGCCACCTCGCGTTTCAAAGTCTGCCATTCGGATACGACCTTGACCTGACATATATATCTTTTTAGTTAATCTTCATGTCTAAAAGAACCGGGGTAAAAATTTACCTTTGACTCCAGATGAAGGACCCACTAGGTGCCATATCTATTTCCGGGTTATAGTGTGACCCGGAAACATTTTCAATCTGGGATCCTTCTCCAGGTCAGTCCTTACTTGGTGCTTGATGTGTTTCAATCCTTATTTGTTGCTTGATATAAGACATGGTGTTGCTCCCCCCTCTCTGTAGCCCCAGAAATTCTCAAGAGGATTCGTTCATTTGTGTGTTAGTGTCGTGTTTTTTTTTTTTTTTTTTTTTTTTTAGAAGAGGTGGGGTTGGTGTTGGTTGGTACTTCTGTACGAGAGGGGGGAGGGGGTGGGGCACACTCTGCCACTGAGCATGGTAGTTCTAAAGTCTGTTTTTATGTTGTATCGTATGTTTAGAGTGTTTGATGCTGTAAGAAATTTCTGTGATTGTTTTTAAGCATTGGCAAATAAACCATTCCAATTCTAATTTTAAAGTTGATGTTGACATGAAAGAAACTTTGGAAGTTGAACATAAACAATTTAGGCCCTATGTAAAATATTAGTTGTCTATACCTGTCAAATTACTTGAACTCAGTCAGAGCTTTGAAAGGCGAGAGGGGTATAGAGAGGAGCGGCCAAAGTTTCTCCTATGGAATTGTAATGTGTTGAAAGCATTGCCTACTATTACCCTTCCGGCACCTACTTTAAACAGATATAATTATATAGTTATTTACAATTCAGCCTTGCATTGGATGGCTTGGTTTGTAAACGATTTTATTCTCAACTTTTGTGACATTGGATTGAAGAGAGTTCGTTGTTATATTTAGTTAGCATTCCTATGTGAGATCAATGTTATATATCACTGTAATGTTAAACGGGAACAGACTATACTTCTTCCCGCTTTGTTTCACAATGTACTCAAAAGGGATCCCAGACTTATCTTCTGCTATAATCTCGGGTTGGTTGCCATGCATTTGAGCAAAGCCAAGATGGCTGTTGGGGTGCAGATTGTTTGAGGAAGACGTCTGGTTGTGTCTGATGTGGAAGCTGGGTGTACTCTTTCTTAAACTTCTTGACCGTGTGTGAGTAAAGTAGTGCCCCCGTGGATTTGAGGCTTGTCCCCCGGTAGCTGTGTCTAGTTGGGGGTGTGGTACTACTAATAGTTACTAGCACGCACTCTCTGGCACTTGAAAACGAGAACACAAGAATATATTTAGAACAGTTCATCCACATTATACTTGAGAGCATATTGATCGCAATCCTATTTTGTGTTAGGATCACTGAGGGGAGTATCAACCATAAACCTGCGTAATCATAATGTTTACAAAAGAGCCAAAGAACATTGACATGGGCAGGCACGATTGTTATACATCTCAAACGAAGAAAACATTAAATCTGAATATATTTTATGGAGATTTCGTGCTCCGATTTTGATCACCTATCAATGTCTCCGTATTATCTGTTAAACTTTATTGTAACTTTGGTACTTACTGCTTGTTGTACTCCATGGGTTTGGCCGTAATGGTGTTAATGCTAAAGAGTCGTTTTCCTGAACAACTAAATGCTGTATTAAATCGAAGTAAACATACACAAGTGTAAGAAATCAAGCAATCAGTAGGGGTGTGTTTGTAAATTTAATTCCATTCCATATTTGGATGTACAGATACAATAAAGATACTTGATCGATACAAAATGTAGCAACAATCATAAGGTCCCATTTCAATGCAAACAACGTCAACTTATTTTTGTCTTTGTCGGGTATTTTGTGCACGAAATACGTTGGCATAATTTTGGAAGACTGGTATTTTGTCGTTTGATAATTACCAATAAGTAAGTAGCTGTCTTAAATGTTATGGTGGGGAAAACTCTTGCTCATGCAGATAGGAGTGGCTCAACCTCTCACTGTGCTTACTTACCTTACTGGAAGAACAATTGTCAATGTTGGAAAGACCGTTATTTCTTATCTCTCGAGGTGGAAGTTTCTCAGACCAGTCCTAAGGAAAGGGGGGGGGGGGAACAAATTAATACAATTATATCTTGAGGTTGACATGTTCTGCTATTCACCAAGCATGCCTTGCAGGATCAATCAATCAATCAATCAACCAATCAACCAATCAATCAGTCAATCAGTCAGTCAATAAACCAATCAATCAAATTCAAACAGGTCAGAATTGACCTGGGTTCCGGTGTGGTATGAGATTCTGTCCCCCGGAGATTCGATGTCCCCCGCCCCCACATTGCATACGTGTACAATCTTCTTCTGAAAGCGCCCTCTTTTGAAACATCCTCTTTCAGCCCATGTTTATATCCAATATGGGGTGGAATATCCGGCGGACAGAAACCCCTGGGACACAGGGTCCCAAAGGCCTTACCCATTTCCGGGGGTCATCGGGCCTTACACATTCATTTTGTATTATGTTAAAAATGAGAGCTTTGGTTTAGAAACTGTGGAAATGAATGAACGTTATCGTTGATCCTTGACGTGGGCCATCGGTCTTTATTCTGCTGACGAATCCCCAATCTTTGAGGGTAGTCGGTTAGCTCAGTGGCTTCTTCCCTGCACGTCACCCTCTGTAGTCACCAGTTCGAATCCTGCTGCGGACCAGAGCTTTAAGAGTGTATTGGGTTTTCAGTATCTATAGGTATCTAGGTTTTTATAAATTTGCATACAACTGGCATTCCCCCATTGTCTCAACACCGATGTCTTCAGGCCTCCGAGTCACAGTGCTAGTCGCTGTTTAGTGTCATTTTGTTTCATATCCAGAAACATAAACTATTGATTGAAATACTATTGAGGTACACCCCGTGTCCGACTTTTACTCACCAGTGTTATCCTGCCCGTCTCTTTCTGCCGCTTCTTGTAAAACGAAGGCTTGTGCCAGATGTGTTCCACAATGACCACGACGAAGGACAGCACCGCCCCGAGTATTAAGACATAGAAGGCCCCTGCTATCTGGTCCAGATTGATGTCCGTGGCCCGGGATTGGGCGTTCATGTTGTCCATCTCCTCGGGGCAGCTGGACTCCCGATCGAACCACTTCTTCCGTAGCTCCGCTATATGGCCCTCCTCCTGCATTTTTAGAATTCTGTTATAGGAAATAATAGCAAAACTGAGTTCTTATATATAATATGGGTGCCTCAAATCAGTTGGTGTTGACAGGCACTGTATATTATGGACACTATTGGTAATAATACTCAAAACAAATGTTAGCATAAAACTTACTTGGTAACGAGCAATGGATAGCTGATGACAGTATAAAACATTGTGAGAAACGGCTCCCTCTCTGAAGTAAAGTTTTTCACAGATTTTTTTTTGTTTATGCATATGTTTGGATACACCAAGGGAGATGTTAGTATTTTACTATTACCAGAGGTGTCAAGTGCCTTTAAACGACAGGTATTGACAGTTTTGGATATCGGGACCTATAACAGCACTACTGTACGGAGGCAGGACAGAATCTGCTTTCGCCATTGCCAAAAACACCAGGATAACCCTTGTTTTCAAGATAGTGTAAGTGTACCGATGCTGGGTTGTTCTTATGGCAGTGAACAGCACACTGGACCTACAGCTTTACGTCCCGCCGAACGACAGGAATAACATTATTTGATACTGAAGGACACAAATGCCTCGAGTGGAACCCAAACCCAAGCTCTGACAGAGCTACTCGAATCCGGTGTGCGGACAGGTCGCTCCAAAATAGCCTAAAAACAGTTTTTAAAAAGGCAAAACAGTGGATGTTTTGGTTTTGGCTAGACAACTGAAACTTTCAGGCTCATGCGGTGGAATATGGAGGGTTTTGTGGTATAAGGGAATTTAAGTTTATCTCTCCTGAACCCATCAATTCGTATAATGTTGAAGTTGGAGGATTTTGTGGTATAAACGCACTTACACCAGTGATATCTTGTCTCTCCATGGAGCGTGTTGTGGTGTAGCGATGCCGTACCCTTTCAGGTTAAACGGCTTGCCAACTGTCATGACATTACATTCCTTCTGCTTGATATAGTCCAGGATGGGTGCGTCCCAGAAAAATGCGTACTCCTCGTTCTGTACCCTTTTGTACCCCGCCTCTGCGTTGGGCACCCAGGGGTTGACATCCGAGTCGGACATGAAGCTCCACATCCGCTCGTATGTGGGCTGGTTTTTCCGCTTCTCGAAGAAGCGGGCCAGGCTGCTGTTGACGATGGTTCCGTAGACGACGGTCTTCTGCATGGCCAGGTCCTCCAGGGAGTTGATGGGGTTCTCCATGCGGGTGACGGTCAGGAAGGCGGCAAGGTTGGCCGTGTAGGTGGCTGTTATGATGAGGGCGAAGAACCACCAGAAGGCGCTCAGGACACGGCCAGAGATGGACAGAGGAGAGGTATCACCACCTACGGTTAAACAAACACAACAAAAACAGGATGTTAAACCTTTTGATCTCCCGGAAGATATTTAGGTCAGCCTGACCCTGACAGTGGTCAGGACCACTACGACCCTGAGTCCAGATCAATATGACCTGAAATGTTTTAGAGTGTGAATTATGCTTATTACTTATTATACTTAGATGGACAGGGGAGAGGTATTGCCACCTGTAGTGAAACAGACACCACAAAACAGAATGTGAAACTTTGTTCTTCCGGAAAATAATCAGGTCAGCCTGACCCAGAAAAAGACCACTGCAACCCGGAATCAAGGTCAATTGTGGATGTGAACCTTTGATCTATCAGAAGACAATCAGATCAGCCTGACCCTGAAATCGGTATGGACCACTGTCACCACGATCAATTCTGACCTGTGATGTATTTATAGACCGAACTACACACTGTGACAAACCAGTGAAAACAACAATGGTTTTTGTGTTTTTTGCTTGCTGTCATCGAAATAAGCAACGGTATGCTATTTTCTTGAACTTGACCAAACTTCAAGCGGGTGTGATTTTCAATTTCATGGAGAAGTGACACTCTTGTTTAAACTTCATACAACGTGAGCTCTCAGATTCAATTCAAGTCAATATTTATTTCATAATCATCTTATTAAGATAAATACTGTATACAAAATACTACATAGATAAGCAAAATAATAAACACAGAGGATGGAGTAAAAATGGTTATTCTATGTGAAGCCTATTTCGATAGTTAAAAATATCCGATCTTTAAAATACTTACCCTGCTGCATGCAAGACGCGAAGGCAAACCACATGCTGTTTTTCAAGTCAAATGCGTCTTGGTTATTGGAGTTTTCCCGCCTAAAACTACTGTACGGACTGAGTCGGTCTACGATATAGATCAATATCCCGACCACAAAGAGCGAGGCAAGGACGCAGCCCCACACGTTGAAATCCAACGGCTCCAGGAAGGCAAAGATGTTGGTCTTCTTCTGTGGTTTACGCATGAGAATTCCCACACCGTAGTTCATGTAGGGCTTGGTGAAGTCTACTACTGCCTCCCGGTCAGAATTGATGACCATGCCGGCCACGGCAAGCTCAGCTCGCTGCAAAGAAAAACAAGTGAGGGGAGAATTTCGTCGATAAATTGTTCCGCAGTTAGATGGTTTGATACCTTCTGTAGATTAAGTTTTTGGCCATGACATGCCTGCTCACTGTGAATGAAGATGTATATATTAATTTACGTGTACAAGTTTTAGCTTAACTAATTTTCAAGTTATTATTAAGAAGAAAAAAAGGGAAAAAAGCACAGATCTTTGTTTTCAGGACATAAAACAATTTTCTTCGTGATATTGTTTTACTAATTTCTCAAAAACTACAGCACCTCGGCAAGTAATATTCTAAGGGAAGCTTTGTACCATCATTACATTTAAACCGTGTAAAGTAATGTAAATCTGTGACGTTTTGGTTTTGTGTTGTACAAAAAGTACCAAAATCTTTAAGACATGTGCACTTTAATCAACTCACATCTGGCATAGTAAAAAATATAAGAGCCCTATTATATGTACATACATGAGATATTGCAAAATAATTAAGAAGCTTAGCGCATTGATTTAGTTTTCATGCGAAGTGCCAATTTACCACAGAATGCACTACGATTATGACCTCTCCGCAACGAGTACTTGGTGGCGCACTATATTAATTCCAACCGTATTTAACTCAATACGGTCTATTTACAATATACTCCGCGAGTTGAGTTTATTATAGTTTTAAGGACATGTACTTACACGGTAGTACACTTCTCCAATCAGCCCATTCCACGTCCCATCTTCAGTCTTTCCACCGTAGAGCCCGTCGGGTACAAGGTACAGTTCGTATTTAATGTTCAGCTCCCTTGCAATAAAATCCAGCATGTCGATGCAGAAACCAGAATACTTGTGGCCGTTCACTGTCTCATCCCGGCTGACAAAGGGTGCCTCCTGAATAAATATCAAAGGACAAATATCTCATCCATATGTGTTCATACCAAATGATGAAGAATGCATAGCAATAATTATGAGGTAAGCGTATCTATTCAAGACGATGTGTACAATAAGACGTTACTCATGCATTAAATGATTAAATTCATGGGTAATAATGATGACGTTTTCAGATTAGATTATTAACAAATAAAGAAGTTTGCAAGATAAACTTGCAAATCTTTTAGATATTTTAATGTATCGTTTGCATATCAATTGATGAAAATTATTGCTTGAAAGCCTTTACTTATAAGTGAGGGTGGCTACGAAATAGGGTGCTTTAGTGCTGTGCAGTGCCGATATGCAGACTGACGCAAACAATGCATACAATTATTTTGACTCCCCAAAATGCTAAACCATCAGACAGTGTGACTTAAAGACCTGCTTGAACGAAAATGCCAAGTCGTGCACTTTGCTGAATTTCACTTAAAATGTTTTCAATGAATAAGGAAATCGAGTCATATGTTGATAAATTTACTTTTATTGTATAAAAAAACAACCATTTCGTATGCCCTTATCTAGCGCTTTTCTGAAAGATTTGCGAAAAGCCCCGTGTCGTAATCACTCTCAAAACGTCATAGTTGGGAGCTGCAATTTGTAAAGCCGTTTTGTTGCAGCGTGGATTTTGTAATCGATAATTACGAAAAATTGTGAACAAGTGCATTATAAACAAGTTAAAATACCATTTCCGTTGAAAACATTCCGCTCAGGAAGCTGTTTAAGTGCAGTTATAGACGTGCAACATAATCTTCACATGCATTTTTACTTTTAGTGCAAGGTGTTTAGAAGACAACTATTCTCCCAATATCTTACCACTACTGTTACAATACGCAGGGTTGTATTGTTACTGATGAAAGGCTCGAAACTCCGCGTAAAGGGAGTTTTGACCAAATTCAGTCGATTGTCCGGGTCCCATGATCCAATCTAAAAAGAAACATACAAAGTGTCATAAAGGGAAAACCTAGTTTAATACAATTAAAAAGTCTCTATTCTGCATCATGTAAAAAGAAACAACCAATTAGGTTCAACCATTCATTTATACATGTGAGCCATGAGGTTCAACATGCCTACGTAAAGTTACAAACCAAGGGTGACATGGTCCATAGTCAGTGGTCATTCACTGTTTTCACAGATTACTCTGCTGATCAATTTTATGACCTTTGACCCCGTCTCTGCGTCCTCACCTTCCATGCCTTGGTTTGATTCAGCCGACTTTCGACCGTGATGATATCCACAGCGATCTCATCATTCAGGTTGGTGTGGTTGTATCGAATGTTACCCATCAGTCCATTCGTTTCCGTCTGTCAACAGCAATACAAAATGAAGTTGACTTCGAGTAGCTTGTCTTTAAGGCACTGTACACTTTCTGAAGAGGCCAGACAAGCTTAGGCTTCTTGTCTGCAACCTCCCCATACTATAATCAAGTTCCGATAATTAGTTGTCCTTTACATTGTACATGTTCTACCTAGTGGTATGAAAAATAAACCTAAAACCTAAAACCATTACTCAAAATAATTGTTAGCATTTGAAGTTACTTGGTAATGAGCAAGGTTGAGCCGTCATTGTTTAAACAAAATGTGAGAAGCGGCTCCCCCTGAATTAATGTAGTTTTTTGAGAAAAAGGTAATTAAAGGTACACTTATAATACAAAAGCACACAAATTGGTGCTACAAGGGTTTTTTCTACCATTATTCTCTGATACCTTCGATTGTTTACTGACACTTTTTTTTTGTGTGCCTCCCTAACTACGAATCTTTCAACTCTAGATATTGTTGTATGTTGTTCGTTATTCTCACCCTGTGAAGGAGCTTTCTTAGTCTGGTGCCTCCTTTCCACGTTCGAGGCTTACTCTCGTAGCATTGTTGACTCTCGGGTTCTATGTACTTGTCTCTTTCTACCAGCTCGTCTAAGGCCACCGCGAGGACCCGCACAGCGTCGTACATGTAGGCTGCTTTGAACTGTGTGTGTAATTGAGTGAAGTGGTACAGTATAAATCAAAACAAAAAAGACGCTGTCGACTAGCTAAGACTAATGGGAAATGTGGGTCTTGAGAGCCCGTCGAAGGCTTGGACATTGTTGGAGTACCTGGTTTGGATAGGTAAACTATTCCATAATCGGGGAGCGGAAATGGAAAAGGCCCTGTCACCTGCAGGTTTATGTGTTTTCTAGTCAACTACGTGTCAAGATCTGAGACTTGTTTGCCTGTAAAGGAAGATCCTGTTGATGTCACTTACATTCGTAAATGTGAAAATACAAAACTGTTAGCCTGACCTGAACCGTGTTGAGGTACCCAGGGGAGAGGTACGTGGCGTTCACGTCGTTCTCACGGTCGACGTCCTCGTACAGTATCCGCCAAGCGTTGTAGAACTCCTGAGGTTGTATTTGAACTTTGACCTGCTGTTTAATGAGCGTGACGATCCCCGTAGATCCGTTTAGGAACCTCATGCCGCCATCTTCGATGATTTCCTGGGGGAGGGGATAGGCGGTAAAGAGGGTGTTGTTAGGGCGGAAATTCTGAGTCAAAACCACAGTACCATACAATGAGGATTGACTAAGTTTGTCTTCATTGAAACCCAATGCGAGATTTTAAACGCCAGGTGGCAGCAGACGTAGGAGCCTTTTTCGGAAAAGGCTAGCTTGGCGCTCGCAGTTTTGTGGCAATTGCGCGTGCTTTGCGTAAGCGCCCAAGGCTTCAGACCAGAGAACGGAGCCTAAAGTCGAAGCCGTGGATTCGTAAAGGGCACAGGTGGTAGAGGACTTACCAGGTAAATCCATCCTGGAAATGTGAGCACGCTTAGAGCGACGTTTACAAAGGCAAAACCTGGCGAGTCTGCTGCTATCTAGCACTTAAACGTGTACGTTATTATGAGTCTGTACACTTTTCCGAGAGCTGTAGATTAGATCTGCTGCCACCTAGCGTCCTCAAAAACTCACCTTCTAATTTAAACCAAAAATACCTTAAATGGATAACACATCTTTGTTTTGCGGAAGTGCTTCAAAATTCAAGTCTTGTTTGAAAAGGTCCTAGAGACGATACGTTTCAAAATAGCAGAAAGTAAGTTTAAAATCAAAACTAGGAATTAGATTCCTTGTACATGTATATACCAAGTTAAACTGAGCGGCATTCTAAAAGTGTGAGCCTACCCCGGTAGTTGTGAAACCTCCGGGTTCGTCATCCACCAATGTGTCCCAGTCCTGTTGCCGGAAGAAGAAACATTATCAACACCCAATTAATTATAAATGCAATTCTTATCAACCTTGTGATCCGTGATCCAGTTTTTTCACATTCTCAGAAGCTTGTATAACTTCAAAAAAGGAAAAGTAACGGGGTGAACGTCATTGATCTAAAAACGGCATCAGGTTAAAGAATAATTACAAATTGGTAAAACATATTGGGCTAGATTACCATTTGGGGGTAAGGTCGGGTTACATTTTGAGTCAAATCGCACTTTGGGATGGCTTACAACATTGACCTAAACCGAAGACAGACAGTTCTTACTGGTTGTATAAAATAAAACTTCGAGGAGTCTTTTTATGTTTCTGAACGGAGCTCTAGAAATGCCATTCCATTACAGAAAACGAGCCGCCAGGAGGGGCTGCTGAGCATTATTGTCGACTTAATGTCATAACTTATCTCACCAGGACTACTTGCCGAAACTACAGCCGTGTCCGACTTAAGCGCTCCAGCAATGGCTATGGCTATGGCTGACGTACGTAGCCACTACCGAAGCCATCAATTCGGACATGACCTTAAGATTGTGTCTCGACGTCTTGCGATATAAATTATCACGACAAATGTCCTTGCCCCATAATTAGTTTTCGTCCATTTCGCCAGATGAATGATCTCGTATCTGGATGGATATTAAGTGGAAGGCACTTACAGAACTCCGTAGTAAATATGTGTCCTTTACATTGGGTGCGTTAGGCCGTGTCCGAAACGACGACTTCGGCTACAGCTACGTCTAGATCAGCGCGTCTACCAGTGTTGAAGAATAGGCAGACGCGCGCGATCTAGCCGTAGCTGTAGCCGAAGTCGCCGTTTCGGACACGGCCTTAGTTAAGCTTCACTGGGTGTACCCCTCGGTGCTCACTCGGGTGAGCCCCTGACAAGAGCTAATCGAACGATCACACTCTCCCTCTCGTGGAGACGGCATGCACCTCAGGTCACCCCCAAGTGACCCACTCCACAAGCAGGGCATTGGGGGCTGACCCAGGTGAGCCCGTCAAAGCTATTCGTACCGGGGCAGACCGGGTCGACCCAGGGAAGCTAAACGAACGCACCCATAATTTGTACGTTAGGAACATTATTGCCAGTAGCAAAGGAAACAAAAGCCCCATGGCCACAGTTATAATAGGTTAACTTTTTTTCCCCTCTGGGCATGTTTTGCTGGCTCTACTATTTCCCCTTGTCATTTTGATTAATGTCTTGCTCTGTATTGTATAATTGTCATGTCTGAATGCCGAATAAATAATAATAGTAATAATAGTTATGGAAAAATCATTCTACGACTCGGAACGTTTGGGTGTGTTGAGTATATTGCCCGGACGGCAATTATAAACAGGACTTCGTGCACATGCATCGGAACATATCCATACCATCACTTACATGATAAGTCAAAAAGTCATGCTGACCATGCCGATGTACAATGCAACAGCAAATCGAAATATCCAAGCACAATTATTGTAGTACACAAACCTACAATGTTCGCAATCAAATCCCGGTTCAGTTTCATGATTTTTTCATTTTTTTTATAGCTTTACAAAGCTCATAGCGAGAACTTTGATGAATTGGCTTAGCATGAACGAATTTCGAATTTTAGTTACAATAAAGCAGGCCTTGCTTAAGCATTGATCTATGGCAGACAGTTACGAGAATCATGAACGAGTTCTATGAAATTTACTCATGGATACGGAAAATGAACATTGTGGTTCAACAAATTAATCATAGGGTGCGTTCGTTTAGCTTCCCTGGGTCGACCCCGGTGTGTGGTGTTTTTTTTCCAGGATAGGACGAACGTGTGGAGATAACTATCGTCCTGGAAAAAAAACCGCCACACACCGGGGTCGACCCAGGAAAGCTAAACGAACGCACCCAAAATAGAATGTTATCGTCATTACACAAAACACAGGCCTCCCTCTTGTGGTTGGATTAGTGGAGGTTTTTTTAAGCTAGAGCAAAGGACACTAATGCCGAGGTAAATGTAAGTGAAAATGGTTGTCTTTCAAAGTGCCAATGTAAACGTAAATCAAAATGGTTATAGTCTCCTGAAACCAGTGCAAAGAAGTTTGTATAATAGATTAGTTTCAGAGTGAATGTCAGATGTTAAAGATGTTACTTAATCAACTAAGTATTGACCCCTTGCACGCGTATCACACGCGGCGACCAATGCCACGCTCACCATGTTGGTGGGCAGTTAGGTTTACGTGTATTAACGCCGCGTCGCCTAAAATGCACAGTTTCACTGCATAACGCGCAGCATAGAGTTAATATAAAAACGCACATTGAAGTTGCCCACCAGTATGGCGCATTCAAGATTTTTCTGCTGATGACGTCGGGTGAAATGGGTCAATACTAGCGTTATCAAAGTGATCCACCGATTTCACCAAGTTGCTATCGATAACGAGGGATGCAAATAAACCCAGCTCTAACTTGTTTCATGTTAAAGAAACCTGAAAACATAAGCTATTAAAACGTACATAGCCTTCACCCCAGTGGAATCTTGTTTATACTACTTTAAAGGGAAGGTACACGTTTGGTAATTACTCAAAACAAATATTAACTTAAAAGCTGACTTGGTAACGAGCATTGGAGAGCTGTTGATAGTATAAAACATTGTGGGAAACGACTCCCTCTGAAATAATGTAGTTTTTGAGAAAGAGGTAATTTCTCACTAAAATAATAAAAAGACTTCTAGCTAGAAGTCTTTTATTCCTATCTGAAAGCACACAAATTCGTCCACCGAGGGTGTTTTTCTTTCATCATTTTCTCGCAACTTTGATGACCAATAGAACCCAAATTTTCACATGCTTGTTATTGTATGCATATGTTGGGATACACCAAGTGAGAAGACTGGTCTTTGACAATTACCAAACGTGTACCTTCCCTTTAAGCATCTGAGAGTGAGGGAAACCAAGGATAAAGTCAAAAGGCCCATTTGTTATTTTTAACTTGGTTTGCCCATCAGCTCAAATGTGACATGGTTCTTATCCAAGGGTGAATTTGTGATTAGTTCAAAGAAAGCATTGTTAGTAGTAGGCCAAGCAAGCAAACTAACCAGCGATCCGACAGCGTTGTCTACGCTCATCTGTATACAAAATGAGAGGAGAAACGAGTAGACTGAGGTGGTATCATGGTGCAAACAACACATAAAACACTTACATGTAGGTGTGTGGGATAATGTACACTTTCAAATCTTACCCAGTTGACACAAATCCGGATCAGAGCTGATTCGAATCCGGGTCAGAATTGACTCGAATCCGGGTCAGAGTTGATTCGAATCCGGGTCAGAGTTGACACGAATCTCGGACAAAGTTGACTCCAATCCGAGTCAGAGTTTACTCACATTCGAGTCAGTTGTAATGTAGAGTTGAATCGTTTTCGGATACCACCCTGTGTCGTTATTCAGCCTCTGTGCTGCGAGGACAGTTTTTTTTAATAAACCATTTTATCTATCTATCTATCTATGTCTATGTTTGGGTAATTTTAACAAAATTCCCCTCCAAATTCCCAATTCCGGGTAAATTTGAACTGAATATTGGTCAGGTTTGATCGGAGTCTGGGTCTATTTGACCTGTATTTGAGTCGGTTCCAATCAATCAGTACTAAGACCCTGCGTTACCCCGTTCCTTGGTATATTTTATGCGAAAAACATGTCAATTCTAGTTCGCTTACCCCTTGAAGTCAGATTCAGGTCAACTTTGAACAACAAGTTTTGAAAGTATACAGGAAGGCTTGAAATGGGCGGGATTGGGCGCTTTACAACTGCATGGCTAGTACAATGGGCCATGCATATAACTTTGCGTACAATTTGATGCATTTTTACTTTAAAGACACTGGACACTTCAGCTCAATTGGTCGTCCAAGTTGCGAGATAACTATATGAAAGAAAAGAACACCCTTGTCACACGAAGTTGTGTGCTTTCAGATGCTTGATTTCGAGACCTCAAATTCTAAATCTGAGGTCTTGAAATCAAATTCGTGGAAAATTACTTCTTTCCTCGAAAACTACGTCACTTCAGAGGGAGCCGTTTCTCACAATGTTTTATACTATCATTCTCTCCCAATTACTCGTTACCAAGTTAGGTTTTATGATCATAATTATTTTTGAGTAATTACCAAAAGTGTCCACTGCCTTTAACACAAAAGCTTACAATTTTCTTGGCAAATGCATATTTTAAAGTAAAGTGGAAATTAGAATTGCATAGTGTAGGTCTAACAAGGTTAAACCTTTCTTTCAAACTAAAAAGGCACCCAATTACACCCTTCAAAAAGGATTGAATAATTTAAAGTAACAACATAGCCTTTATACAAGGAAACAGTCAAACATTTAGGAACAATAAACACATTTGGTGTTCATCGAAACTTTCCACCATTTGATTAGACAAGCCATCTTTTAAGCTTTGTTTTAAATTGAAGAATACCATAATTGCTTCCCTACACACATTAGTACAAGGTTCATTCGAGTGTATTCGCTCTTTGCGTGTTTAATGAAGGATAAGTCATTGAACGCTGCTAACGTGCCTGAGGCTGCGTTGGTCCACAAGGACCACACCAAGTAATCGTATTGAACTACCAACTACACCGTCCATGGGCATTGATTGTGAGTCAATTTACAGGGACGAAGCAATGCTTGAAACTGCAGCTACTTTTAGTGCTTATTCTCAAGATTAGCTTTTAAAACATGAGCGTGTAAAGATACGTGGAAAATACCAGTCGAAATTAACCAATATCAAATTTCATATTGAGCTACTTATTATAGAAACAAAAGTACAATTAAGCACAATAAAGCTGTGCTCTCCAGAAAAAAGGTTACCTGCAGCGGAAGATGCCATGTCACATCATTAACCTAGAAAATTGTGAAGATTTTGGATGTGCTTACAAACAGCTCTAGGAAATCAGGCCCAGAACACAATTGCATGGTTTTACAAAAACCGACTTCTACCAAAATGTGTATATGGATGTTTCTTATGGTGCAACCATCTTGTTTTCTCTTCTTTCTCATTAGGATACTTGTAACCAAATCGAGGCTGGAAATGAAATAAGTCTGGTCCCATTTTTGAGCATCAACAGAATAGTTTTTTTTTGGGAGAGAGAATGAGACCAAGTATAAGATGGCGGTAGCGATATTGGGATTTGAGAACACGCCTTAAGAGGGACTGTGCAGCATTAATGGTTTCTTTTTAATACAACCACCATTTTCTTCCAATGTCTTTTCAAACAGCACAGCGAAAACGGACTTCAAATACGGAGTCCAAGTGGGTTACATGGCCGCACTTGGGCTCAACAATTTACTCAACAAAAGTATATTAATTTAGATGCGTAAAAGCCGTAACTTCGATTTCTTGCAAAGTTATTTTTCTATGAATGCTGCACACTACCTTCTAACCACACAGACTAACAACACTGTCCTTGACTTACATACGCGGGGATGAGGGAACGCCACACAATGGCTACCAGAACAAATGCATTGCGTACAAAATACACAGACACAGTTGCTGATCACATGAAACACTGACTGCTAGCCGCATAATGATTTGAGAAATCATTTTTACACGTTCATTATAGAAACTTTGACAATGGACATAATTTGCTATTGACAAGATACGTTTTAAATAAAAACAATAATCCGTGTTAAAAAATAGTTATACACAAGGATGTACCCATTTAAAGGGAATGGTACGTGCACGATTACCTTTAAAGTGAATGTTTTTTGTGTACGTTTATACGTCAGAAAATAAGCTTGGAAAGTTTTCATCGCTCTCTGCTTACGCTTTGAAGAACAGGATACAAATATTGATACGAACTTCGTGGCAAAATGACCCATAAAAGTGTCAATCTGACGCTGATTTCGACTTGTAATCCCATTTAAACCAGCTTCCAGGTCAGCCTGACCCATTAGTGGGTCAAATTACCTGGAACTCAGAAACCGGGTTAAATCTGACACGGGAGCTTTGAGAGTGTTTTTATAATACATAAATGTTTTACTGAAACAACAACATTTTCCAAAATGGCTGCGGTACTATTTCCCAGGCGATCATTAGGCAAAAGCCTGTTCCAGTATATTGCTTCTCAAGACTCTAGGTTGAAAAATAATGTAATCTTTTCTTGTTGGTACTTATCAAGATGTCTGCTCTGAGGTTGGAGTTAATATTAGTCTGGTTTCTTAGATGTTAAATGGTCGTTAAAACCCTTAAGGTAACAGGGAACCTAGCCAGACTTTGCCTGGATGTCTACTCCATCTTTAATCGACAGATTTCTCCCATAAGGATTTTCACCGACGGGCCTTTGGCTATTTGCATTTCACAGAAACCTCATAACATTTTCTAAATTGCCTGCCTTCTTGGCTGTTTGTTTATTCCCTAATGCACTAATTTGAAGGTGTAGATGCAGAAACGGAACTTCATTGGGGCAGAAAGAATACTCGCCAATATTGAAAAATGTTTTAGATTTTCGGTCCGTTTGTTTTGTGCATTCAATCATAAATGTTGCATTCATTTTGATTTTTGGGCGTCTGTACGACGTGTCTGCAATCATATAATGTAATCAAGAAATAAACGAAAGTTAATCAAATGGAACTTTCAATTTTGTTTTGAACTTTTTAAAATGTCTGCTCGGAATCAGATGTTTTATGATGGCATTAAAACTAAATGAGGTCCCCCTTTTCGAAATCCTGTTTCCGTTTAAATTCTGACGTCTACTTGTCTTGAAGAAACAATCGATTTCGTTAACCCTAATATAATTGTTTTTGTAAAAAAAATTAAAACTAGGGGGTAGAACAAATAACAAATAACCGCAAAATCCAACTATTGGTCAGCTGACTTATTTTTGGATCAGTTTATTTATTTCGAAGAATTCAGACTTCTATAAAAGTCTCTAAAATAAGAGATCTTCCCAAATTTCTTGTGTACCACTCCCGTTTGCTTTAAAAAAAAAACCAACAAACAAGAGGGGAAAATGGAGACATGAAATTTGACTGATTCCCTTTTACGAAACTGATATATAGTATAAGAGGCAACCAAAGTATGATTATGAAGGGCCAGCTAGCAGCGAGTAAAATTGACTCAGTTTACATTTTATATGCAAATAATATGCAAAGTATAGGTTTACTATGCAAATGATATGCACAGATAAAGAGGGAAAGGGCGATGCTTTGAGAATTATGCGGAAGCAAATGAGAACAAAGACACAATTCACAACAATACACTACAACGCTTAATTATTATGCACCACTCTGAAAAGCTTGATCTCAGTAAGCTGCACCAAAGTGCTTTTACACCCTTAAATAGTTTGTCCACACCCCGATGGCACACCCCTGCTTTGGCAGTGGTCTTATATGGGAGTGTTTCTTGCTTGCACAATTTAAAGGTGTTTTTTTTTCTCGTAACGACAGTACGCTCAAATCGCATTTTCAAAACCAGTTTCCGAGTCAGCCTGAACTAAAAAAGGGTCAGACCCTCTTGGACCCGCAGTCCGGTTCATCTTTGACACGGGAGGTTGTAGAGTGAAGAATTCCGATTTTCGTTTAAACAATAATACCCAAACCAGTACTTGTGAGATAATTTTACAAGACACTTCCAAAACTCCCGGATCAGAATTAAGTGATCCGGATTTGATGGGGCCTGACCCATTCTTGGTCAATATGACACGGAGTTTAAGTCAAAATGACCCAAACAGGGGTCAAACTAAGAGAAAATTGATCGCGTTGACCACTTTCCGGGTCACATTGACCTAGGCATGGGTCATGCCACAATGGGACCCGGAGCATTGGTTAATTCTGACCCATCAGGTGTTTTGTTTAGAGCGTAAAGCTGTCTACATATTATCCGATTGTCGGATCCTACCTGTGTAGTGACTATCCACTTAAATTTGCCACAAGTCATCCCAAAAAGGGCAGCCTAGATACGTAGAGAGAGAAAAGTATATTAATAATTCAGATGAGGGGAAAAGAGGAATCAAATAGGTTTAGTACGTGGATTAGACTAGTAATTTCAAGTAGGATTTGAACTTTACATGGTGGGAGTATAATTAGTTTTGAAAAAGTAGAACTAGATCCATTTGTGTATAGTTGTCCCCAAAACACACTATGTAAAAAACGTGTGCAAATCTTCATAATGTAGTATAGAACCGTTTTAGTGTGAAAGCAGCGAACTGATTTGGTTAATACGTATGTTTACAAGCGATTGAAATAATAGGCAATGGTCAGACAATGGTTTCAATGGTTTTTCAAGTTCGATGTTCTCGACTTGGACAGTGTTTTCAGACGAAGGTATAATAATATCTCTTGAGGATCTAGTTTTGAATGATAATGAACTTTGTCCTTTCAGAATGAAACCAATAAACTGTCTTAAAGGCTATACGCGTACTTGAGCTAGTAATTTCTATGAACTTGGACCTTTCAGAGTAGAACCAATCAACTGCCTTTAAGAATTCACAACTAGCACACTGGAACCTAGTAATCTTATGAACTTTTAACTTTAAAAATATGGATTTAATCAATTGCCTTAAAGGATACACAACATAGTGCACTGGAGCTAGTAATCATTATGAACTTTGAACTTTCAGAATGAAACCAATAAACTGTTTTTTAAAGGTAACAACATAGCGCACTTGAGCTTTGAAACCCTTAGGGATACACAACATAGCGCCTTGGACCTAGTAATCTTATGAACTTTGAACTTTCAGAAGATGGCATTAATCCGCTGCCTAAAGGATACAAAACATAGCACACTGGAGCTATAGTAATCCTATGAACTTTGAACTTTAGGAATGAACCCTTAAAAGATAAACAACATTGTACACTCGAGCTAGTAATCTTGTGAACATTTGAATGAAACTAATCAACTGCCGTAAAAGACACACACAAAATAGCGCACTGGAGCTAGTAAAATCTTTCCTACCTGCCGTATAATTTTCATACTATTTGCTGTGTTACAAAATGTGATCATGTTTTTAATTTCCGAGTCTTTGGCCTTGTGGAGGACTCGGATGATGGCAATCACGGTGCTGGAATCCTCGGTGTCATCCAGCCGGAATAACGTCACTTCCGGTGGCTTTTTGTCGTCGGACTCTGTTGATAGGTGCAGGAACTGCTGTACATTTTTGTAAGCTTTTTAGCGGGAAAGTTTTTTTGGCGAGAAATGGAAAAAGAAAAGAATTTGAATTAGTTGTTGCTGCTCATGGGGCCCTTTTTTTTTTGGCAGGAACAATTTGCGAAATGTAGAAGATGCAGATCTTTGTCTTTGTTAGACTTGCTACAAGGTACTGTCACTGATAGGTGCAGGAATTGTTGTACATTTTGTGTAAGCTTTTTTGGGGGAAGAGAGAAAGCTTTGAAACTGTTGGTTACTGCTCGTGAGGTTTAACTTTGTTTGTGGGAAAAAGCTGACAATTTATTTAGAAAATTGTTCATTTTTTTGCGGAGTGGGTAATTAAGGATGAGTTATTAATAATGCATGGGTTATTAGTTATCCTATATAGCTTGGCGGAAATAGTTATAGTGGATATAAGGTAATTGTCTTTGTGATATTTGCAGGCCCTTATAACAGCAACCACATGTTAAAAGCATTCATCTTTGCAATGCTATTCAATTAGATACGAATGATCTGACGTGCTGATTGAGAGCTTTGCTCGTTTTTCCTGAATTCCGGGGCCCTTAAACAGACCCCGTGCCCCTAGGCGTGTGTTTGATACACTCACTGTTAAGATTTTGATTTGCCATCGCACAACCAACCAGGATTTGTAAATCATAAACTACGGCTCTCGTTTGTCAGCAGATCAAATGGGTGGAGCTAAATAGCTTACTCGTTGCTTCATTATTTTTTTACCACAGTATGTCACAAGTCATATGGCGTTTTGTTAGATAATGTGACGAGGTGGCCCATAAGTTCGTCTACTTGTAGTACGAATATTACATGTATTACGTTTGCTACGTATTACGTTTGTTACGTACGTTACATGTAAAACGTTTGTTAGATATTCCAAGTATGTAACGTTAATTAATTACGTAATGTATTTACGTTTGTGTCACGGTTAAATGCTTATGGAGAATTATAAGAGTTTGTGTACCGTGAGTTTATACCTGTTTCTGAATCGTAGAATATGCAGATCTTAGTCCACGCTAGACTCCATACAAGTTCCAATGTTGCCTCGCTGAGGTATAGTAAACTAGGCCGCACGTTGACTGTAAAACTGTTGTGTTTCTCTATTGGACACTCCTCGCTCGGCACGATTATATGCGGCACATCGAAAGAGTTCGTTAACGACTGGAGGGCGAGACTTGTCTCGCAGCCTGTCGAAGACACCATTGCGACCATGGTTGAGTTTAACATTGTGCAGGCTGAGGATACAAGAAAAAGATAAGGCATTAGTTTGGGTTGGTTCATTTTCAATGTAGGGCACAATGGTCGAATATTTGGTTTTGTATGCTTTGTGGCATGTCATGGCCGACTTTTTGGGCCAAATTTCATAGAGCTGCTTAAGCACAAAACAATAGTTCAACAGTTTAGATTACCAGGATAAGGTTACCAGCCAAACTACTATGTCTCATGTACAATTTGTGGCTGGTATCCTTCTCATTTCTGCTAAGCAAACATTTGTTAAGCAATATTTTCTGCTTAAGCACCTCTTTGAAATTGGGCCAACGTGTTTTCAGTAGCGGAGTGTGTGTTCGTATCCCGGTCATCGCACTAACTTGTGCCCTTGATCAAGGCTCTTGACCAATATTGCTTCATAAAGAGTTTGGAAGGTAGTGCTTTACCAGCTAGGTTCCTGGTGTATGATGCCTAAATCCTTATGGACTGTGAAGGTGGGTTATAACCCTGTTTCTGAGCCCCAGGAGTAGGTGGCAGCGTGTCCCTGGTGGTAGTTGAACTGGGTGGTTATGGGATTGTGATGTTAGGCGGTTAAAAGCAAATTAACACATGGAACGCTGATATTCTTTTTTTCTGCTTTATTTTCAGTATTCTTTCGGGATGATTGTGATATACTTGTGTACTCTAAAATGAATAATAATGGTGCCATCATCGGACGTGTAGGATGGTTGAGATCGTCCGTGACGTCTCTGATAACCACTGACGTCATAGAACGGAAGAAGCCAATCTTAAACCACTTATGTGTTTAAACTAAAATCGAATATAAAAACCCGAATCTGGATTCAGACCACATAATTTCAAACTTTCTCTAATCACATTACAATAAGCTTTATTTTACAGAAAAATGTACCAGACTTTGTTTACTTCTCGCCTATATTGGTTTACAACAATGGGCTGGACACAGATGGAAAGCACAGCCGCACCGTGAGAGCTCAATTGAAGGCGTTGACTTGGCACTGATCGAGCACATCCTCATGAATATGCTAATCGTTATCTCCAATGACGTCACCCCGTAGCGCTCTCTGGGCCAGTCAACTCGATAACTTCAGTCTTAGAATTGATTCAAGTAAACATGAAAAACAGAAACGTCAAAAAAGAAAGAAAAAAGATAGAATTCTGTCATCAGCGAGATCACGTGCTCTCTCACTATTAAGGATTAGCGCTATAGGCCGATTCGTCGGCCGATCCTCAATATTGATGCCCATACGTCCCTGCGGGGCGGAAGGGTAAAGTGACAGGAACATCGACGGGGGAGAGAAAGAACTGTAACCCCCCGCCTGTTTATCGCCAGACATCACCGCTGATGTGCAAAAGAAAGAAGAAGAAAGAAAAAAAAACTAAATTGCCGACACTGTCAGCGTTTCGAAGCAAGCGAGCTCTGTGTCAAAAGGCGTTTGGATATTAAAGACGGCCCAAAATGGTTGCATTGAGTTTTGCATTATTAACAGTGCGTGCAACTGTATGGATATTTACTTATTCTTTGTAGCCTGTCTTAGAATCAAGTTTAACCGACTATTTTTTGACAAAAGGTTGTTTAATTCTGGGCAATTGAAAATTTTTGAAAGTGAAAAAAAAGGCTTTTGAAAGTGAAAAAAGGGTTTTAAACTTCACTGGAGAAGAATTATGTTGAATCTACTTCAAATTTCATGACGTCACGTCCCTAAAACACACAACGCTGCTATAATATTCATTTTACAATTGCGATGGAGGAAACTGTATAAAAGTGGTGGCCATTTATCACTTTTACCAATGTTGGGCACACCCTTTAAGGAAAAAAATGTTGTAGAGTCAAATGGCTATGAAATTATTCATGTTATTGCTTATTGGTATCAAACAAGTTCGAACGTAGCACAACGGTCAGCAATTTTAGACAGAACAATGCATAATTATATGTAGCCTATATATCAGTGGTTTATGAGATCTAACCCGTTTTGTTTACATTGATCTGTGATCCATAAAGCTGTTAAGATATCCTATCAGCCAAATTGATTAAAATGTCAGTTGCTTTAAAGAAGAAAAAAACATTATCTTAATACAATCAAGGATCGTTTTAACCATCGCTCACAGCATCCAGTGGGTCGGTTCGTTACCGCGTGGGCCTCGCTCCGACCACCGGGGCTGAAGGGCCCTTGGGACGGCCAGCTGCGGATGTCCCGAGGACGAGGTAATCCCGGACTTTATGTTGACACCTGTACATCTCTGAGGTTTATTAGTAGGCTCCTATTGAACACCTTCACTCGTTCATCTCTCCATGTCAGTTTTATATATTCCCACAATCATTGTGGTATCACATTACAAGTCAAAAGGCAGGAAAGGAGAACCTTAAGATAAATTCTAGCTCGCGCAATTTGTTTTTATGGTTAAGGAGGGTTAACAGTTTATCGATCCACGCTGGTGGGTAAATGTCTCCTCATGAGTACGTCTATTTCTAAATTAATATTTTAGATGGTATCTCCTTATAATGTGGGTGCATCTGAAACGTGATCTGTGCTTCACCATGGGACTATCACAGGCGCAGCTGCTTTATGCAGTAGAGGATACATTCTATACCGTCTTAGCTAAGAAAACCAGGAAGACTAAAACATGCCTAACACAACCATGAACATCATTATTTAGTGGACACTATTGGTAATTACTCAAAATAATTTTTAGCATAAAAACTTATTTGGTAGCGAGTAGTGGCGAGCTGTTGATAGTATAAACCATTGTGAGGAACGGCTCCCTCTGAAGTAACGTAGTTTTAAGAGAAAGGAGTTATTTTCCACGAATTTGATTTTGAGACCTCAGATTTAGAATTTGAGGTCTCGAAATCAAGCATCTTGAAAGCACACAACTTCGTGTGACAAGGGTGTTTTTTCTTTCATTATTATCTCGCAACTTCGACGACCAATATTGAGCTCGAATTTTCATAGGTTTGTTATTTTATGCATATAACTTGAGATACACCAAGTGAGAAGACTGGTCTTTGACAATAGTGTCCAGTGTCTTTAAGTTGGGGGATGTAGTACTTTCTGCTCTGCCAGCCAGGCTTCTGATGGATGATACCCAAGCCTGCATCCGTATGGATTGTAAAGGAGGGTAACCCTGTTTCAGCCAGAGTAGGTGACAACAGCCCCTGTGAAAACAATAGGTGACCTCGCGTAGAGTAAAAGGGCAGAAACTCGTTTGATTTTGATTTTCATATCAGACCTTCCTTGTGTGTCTGGCGATTTGCATTGAAATTAAACAAAATATATAACAAATCGGTTGGTAAGCTTTGCTCTTCTTCTTCTTGTTCTTCTTCAGCTTTTCAATTGTATATATTTTCTAGTTATTCAAGGCCAAGGATTTTCCTTGATCGTGCACTTTTTTTTTTTAGAACTTGCGGAAAACCTGAAGTTTGCTAAACCATTAATGTGCCGTGTGAACATGACTGCTCAGGGGGGATTTGTGCACTTAGACTCCCAAATCCGACAGACGTGGCTAAGTGTCTTACAGAGGTTCTTGTTTTGGGAGAACAACCTTGCGACCTTTAGAAGGTCGAGGGTTCGAATCCATTAAGGTATCATCGGATGGAATTGCCACGAACCCCCACACGCTAGGCTGTTAATAGGTGACGGAAATACCTATGGTCAGTTATGGCATATATAATAGTACAGGCTCCTGGCTATCTCTGACCTCGTGTGAAGGAAATTATGTCGCAACATTCAGTCTCAAATGTAACATTGAAACGATCTCTCTACTGTACCAGTGTAATAGCAGAGTTCTGTTGGTAAACCTGCTGTTAGTATATGGAAAATGCAGTCAAGATAATGTTTTTGCAGGTTGCAGATTTGATTTGGTTTGGTGCCTAATGACCATAGAAGTGATGAAATAAGCAAACTTGGAATTAGAGATAAATCAAACCGACCCATTTAGGATTTAGCACATGCTATTTTCTTAAGAAAGTGGTATTTGCTTTTCTCTGTTTTGATAATGACCACTGCCACACATGTGCTTTTTCATAAAAGAAATATCTGGAAATCGTGTACTTCATTTCTGCATTGTGCTTACGTGTTGTCATACGGTCTACCCGGTGAATAGAGTGATGCAGAACTAAAATACATTCGTATAATTCCTATATTTGAAAGAGAGAAAAGTATTGCATGTCTTGAAATATCTGAACCCATTGTACAACGAGTCCTTACTTAGCTTACCCCGTAAAACAAAATTGAAATTGTGATTACTTTTGCACCTGTCTTTATTTCTTCATTAACCTTACTTGTTGTCATAGCGTTTACTCGGTGAATAGAGTAATACATGATTAAATTAAAGTATTGTATAATTCATATATATACATAGACGGGAAAATATTGCATGTCTTGGGATTTTTAAACCCATTGAACAACGAGTGCTTACTTTATAGCTAACCCCTGAGAAAAAAATCTTTGGAACTCGTGATTACTTTTGCACTGTCTTTAGTTCATGCTACCCAGTAAATAGAGTTCATGCACAGTTAAAAACAGTAATTGTTTATATCCAGTGAATAGAGTTTATGCATAATTAAAACACAATTGTAAAATTCCTATTTATGTCTTGGGATTTCTGAAGTCATTGGACAACGAGTCCCATCTTAGCTTTTTAACCTCACATAAAAAAAAAACCTCACAAAATCAGACGCCATACTCCCAGGAGACATGCTCGATCAATAATTGCGATACAAGAATTCGGGAATTGTCTTCCGCTCGACTTGGTGTGTGTTGCTGCGATTTTATCGCCTGATTAGCGACGCAATTGACCCATTTAACTTCATCGGGATTCACGCTAGCCGTCCCTCTCTCTCCCGGTCCACGGCAAAAAAAAAAAAAAAAAAACCTACCAGGGTCCTTCTTTATATGCCGTAGTTTTTTAAGCCAATCAATAGAAATGAAATAACGTATGCAATTAGGTTAAAGGATAAACATTACTTTGAATCTTGCACCGTGATCGGTACTTAAAGACTATTTTTCTTTTTGCTTGCAAAAAAACCTCACGACCGCCAACCTATCGATTTTTTGGAAGTTGTTTTTACTGCCTTTAAAAAATTCATGAAAACAATGCAGCTCGCCCAAAGGCAATAACCGGTCTTAGTTTAATTGGGCCAGGCAGTAGAGACTCTTGATATTGTCTCGTGGTGCCTAGATCCATTTATAGTATAATTTAAATGCCCACCTCTGAAGTCCACAGTGTCAAAACAATAATCTTACAATGAATTTTGGTTTTAAGGATTATCAGTATTAAATTAGATGGTTATACTGGTGTTTCTTTGAAAAGCATCTGTCAAAACTTGATGAAAATATCATTATTGTAGTTGAAGATGAATTCTGGAAATAGGTTGTAGTTGTATGTCCAGCTTATTTTCCTCGGTATATATTTATTTTATTTCTTGACACTTTTGTTGTTGCTATCGAGATGAGTGTGGTACTCTTCAACGGATTGATTTGAATCGGGGAATGAAAGTTGAATTGCTTTCTGGAAACCTCGGGGGAAACTAAAGGAACGCTATAAATGCATTGTGGATTGGATTGGGGTTGTATTAGATTCTGAATGGGGGGCCGTTGGTCTGGACGTTTCGATCACACTGCTCTGATGGTATTCATTATACAATATAATTTGAGCCAACGCATGCATATAGCACACTCTTCAACAAACTGTTGTATTAGTATCTGAATGGGGCCATTGGGCTCGACGTTTCGATCACATTGCTCTAATGGTCTTCATTTTATAACATGTAGCAGCTGTAGTTGTATTAGTTTCTGAATTGGGGCCGTTGGTCTGGACGTTTCGATCACACTGCTAGGATGGTATTCAGTCTATAGTACAATTTGAGCCAGTTGCACGCATATTATGACACTCTGCAACTAGCAAGAAGCTGTAGTTGTATAGTAGTAACAGTTGTATTAGTTTCTGAATGGGGGTCGTTGCACTGGACGTTTCGATTACACTGTTCGGATGATCTTCATTGCATAAGATGTTTTGAGCCAATGCATACATAGGGCAGACGCTCCAAGTAGCTGCAACTCAGCAGATATTATTTCAAAGCTAGTCGTTTTTGAAATGATATCGGCACAGAAGACCATAACCATTATATCCAGGTAGACATTTTACCATTATCGAGTTGGTATCATTTTACAATATCATTTACAGATTGGAAATATTAAACTGCCCACGCCCCCCCCCCTCCACTTCTTTAGAAGAGCACACTAACCGGTCGAGTTGTTTCATTCAATAGTACGTCGAACATGATGAGTGGTTGATTGGGGAGGGGGGGGCATAGACGTCAAGTTAGATAATGGTAGTCCCCTTTAAGATTTCATTCCAATCTACTATGGTGGCCTTGGGGCACCCATATTTCTTCTCGTTTCCTATAACATTTTTCCCCTATTGTTGGCGCTAATTGTGCTGTCGAATGAGTATAAATAAATAAATAAAAATGCTGGAGGGTGTAACTTTGCCTTTAAAGTTGTTACTCTTATTTTTTTTTTTTTTTTTTTTTATTATTATTTACATTCTATCACCCTGTGACCAAAAGTTCAAATTGTATGCGATAAAACGTACAAGAAAAAACACACACCAAAGTCTGAGAAGACGAGCATGAATTTTGTTTGCACACGCATTCATTCATGCATTCATTTTACACGCATTCATTGTATTTCTAGAGACAGATAGTTTGCTACGGGTTGATCTTAGATTTGAAACATTTTGGGTAACATGCACTGGCAGCCCAATTTCGGAAAAATACTATTCGTCGTGGCATACTCCGACTGTATGCAGCTTCCCAAAATATTCCTACATCTGCCCCATCACTGTCTTAAAAAAAAATACCAATGGACGAGCTTTTATTCGACAATTCGTCACAAATTTCACGCAAGCGCAATTCCAGGTTCTTAGTTTGTTGTCTTGTTTTGTCTTTCAACTTAATTAATAAAAAACTATAGACGACTTTTTTATCATAACTTTGTAAATATCGTTAGATACCGTTCAACTAAACCGAAACCACCCAACTGTTATTTTTTTTCAAAAGCACGACAATTTAATTTTGCAAAATTTGATTTTTTTTTTTTTTTGGGGGGGGGGGGGACACGAATACGCTGTTAACATCAAACTGCTTTCCCTCAGTATTCCAGCAATGGTTAGCTTTTCCTAAACTCAATCAAAAGTTTCCTCAGCAATTATCCAACACCCCAAGGGTTCGCCGTGTTGGAACACCCGTGGCTACGTCACAGAGCGATCACAAATAACCTCTCAAAAGAACTAGACCACACAGCCGGGGGGTTGAGTCAGTCTTAAGCTCTATCCTCGTCCCCAACGGCATTCCGTGCCCTGTCGACCCCTGGCCTAATTCATGCATTGCTATCACTCGTTGATAATCATACACCAGCAAATAAGCAGGTCACTTGAGTTAAACCCGCACAACTGCACCTTTAAGCTTCTTCATATATAACATAGCACCGTCCATTGGACTCAATTTTGATTTTCAGTCCAACCTGGTCCATTCCAGGTGTCCGATCTTACACTTACTCCAACCCTCGTATCCCGAGCCGTTTTTCCAGCCGTTATAATTCAGACGGGCGCTTCGGTAAAAGCTGTCAAAAAGGTTTACGCCTGAATGGAGACTAGCGAGAGTAATCGCTCGTTTAGCTTGAATAAGTAACTTCAAATTAGATTTCTGGATTCGAAAATTGACATGACGGGTATAAAGTGCAATATGTGTGATGCCCTAGTGTCAGGACCGAGACCAATGTCATACCCAGCATAGCAGCCTGCTGGTTAGAACACCCCCTACCCCCCCTACCCCCTCTGCTTAACACATAACTAAATCATACAAAGATGTACAGTCAGGGTCTGGTTCCAGAGCCTTATTTCATAAAGCTGCTTATGCAGAAAATGTTGCTTAGAAATAAGCAAATAAGAAATTAGGATGATACCAGTCACAAATTGTACACACGGTACAGTAGTTAATTAGACGGTGGCCTTATTGTGGTAAGCATCATTTGCTTTACCCAGCTACTTTTTTTTATGCTGGGAAATTGGGCCTAGGATTGTGACACGCAGTTCTGAAATACTGTACTTCATCACACCTGACATGCGTATACAAATTATCAAATAGCTCTTTTTTACGTCAAATAATAATGTTTGAGACCCATTTAAAATAGTATTTAAAATGGCGATGTTGCGCAATGTCTAAAAAGCATCCCGTACCAAAAAACTCTTCAGATTTGACTTGGATTTCGGTCTCCGTTTGGCCTGAACCATTTCTGATCCCTTAATCTGTTTCAAAGTGACCCAAAAATAGGTCAAACTTACGCAGAATCCGGTAGTTTTAGTTTTCTGTAAAGTACTACATAAACAAAACAAAATACTATTCAAACAGAACCATCGCCCCATCAGACAAATGGCGCACTACCCCCCCCCCCCCACACACACACACATCTTGTTTAGAACTGTACTTGATAGTTACATAGCTTACTTGTTGTACAGATGGTAATTGGCATCCTGCAAAGTTATTTCTTCTAAAATACCCCGTTGTTCTGCGGCTATACGGTTGGTACCCGCTGTCACCTCGCTAAGCGTGGACGGATTCTTCGTTCTTATGAATCAAAATATCGTGAAATTTTGATGTTGTATCTCAGCAAATACAGCTGACATTTTCATAAGTGACCTTTATTGTATCTGACGTGTCTTAGCCTAGCGTAAAAGAGCACCGGACTCGAACTATGGTGTTTCTGATCAGCGGTGTGTGAGTTCGAGTCCCCGTCGTGACACCTGTGTCCTCAACCAATGCACTTAAACGTTTCGTCCTTCGGATGGGACGTAAAGCCGTTGGTCCCGTGTGTTGTGTAACGTACGTAAAGTAACCTAGTGCACTTATAAAAAAAAAAGAAGGGATTCGCCCTGGTGTTCCTGGTTTGATTGGCTGGTTTGCCGCAGCACTTTGTAAACCTTTACATGGTGCTATGTAAAAGGAGTAGGTCTCATAATTCAAAACGCAAGAAAATACTGTATGTTTAAGCGCCACGGAGTGACGGATATGAGCGCTCTATCTTGATAGTTTCTTGATAATTTTGGCTCTGAATCATCACTACGTTTTGAAAAACAACTACTTGTTGTTGTTTGTTATGAGCAACAACAATTGACAGCCAAAATTCACACGTGTGACCTTTCTGGTATCTTTCTAGATAATGTTGCCACTAAAACATCACCACGTTGACATACACCTATCTATAACCATATATACCGTTGAATATGTGTTTGATTTTTTTTTTTTTTTTTTTGTGATGAGCACGAATACCAACTGAGCTTTCACACACTCTTGCTTAAACATTGTTGTTGTTTGTGAGCTATGTAAAAGTCGTAGGTCTCGCAGGAAAATACTAAATGTTGAAGTGCCACGAACGTCACTGATTGACGGATATGAGCACATACAAGAAGCCAGTAAATTTCTTTTGATTTTTTTTTCCACCAAGTCATCATTACGTTGACAAACACCAACCAATCACACAGTCTTTGAATGGTGTGTTTGTACAATGACAATTTTTGTAGTTTGTGACGAGCAACAACGATTTACACATTTGACTTTTAGTATAATTTCTGGAATAATGTTGCCACTTCATCAGAGTATATGGAATAAACGTCATTATTACGTTGACACACACCAATTTAAACCCACCTTTAGAAAGGTGTGTTTGAAAAACGACTATTTTGTGTTGTTTGTGATGAGCAACACAATTTACCAGCTGAGCCATTCACACTTTTTGCACCTTGCCTTTAACGACGAATCCGGAAGCTCCGCTCGATCGATGCCCGGATGGTGGTGGGGATAATAACGATTGTGTCACCGTATGTGATTATAATTTATAAGTGCGTCAATCACTGCAAAGTCCGGGTCCGGGAGTCCGGGAACCGACCACCTTTAGTCACCGGATCGATCGGCTTTCAATTCCGTATCGCTTCGTCATCTTTGGTGTCGGGCTGTCTCCATTTATTTCTAAGGACAATGTCTGGTTAATGTATTCAGTTGAACTTCTTGCGGACATTGGTTTTTGAGAGCTGGGATTTTTATATCAATTGTAATGCACGTTATTGTTGGTATAGCTGTTGCGGGTGATGTGCCAACTCATCACGAATCAAGATGCACATAATTAAAGGGACTGGAGATCTTTGGTATTGTCAAAGACCAGTTTTCCCACTTGGTGCAACTCAACATTATGCATAAAATAACAAACCTGTGAAAATTTTGCTCAATTGGTAATCGAATTTGCAAGAATTTTAATAATGAAAGGAAAAGACAATTTTTACATCATGTTTGTGCTTTCAGATGCATAATAAACGGCTTCAGCTAAAGTCTTTTATTATTAGAGTAAGAAATTACCCTTTTTTTTTTTTAACTACTTTACTCCAGAGGGAGCCCTTTCTCACAATGTTTTATACTTAATATCAACAGCTCTCCATTGCTCGTTATCAAGTACGTTTTATGCTTACGATAATTTTGAGTTATTACCAATAGTGTCCGAGTGCCTTGCATGCAGCAAGATAAGGTACAACACTGCATGTTGCCAAAACTACTGTGTCTATATAGTATGTCAGTTAACCATGATTTAACAGTGGTTCAATGTCACCTGACGGCTGAAGTTTGCTTAACCACTTCTCTGCGTTATGCTAATACTTGCTAAAGGAACCCAAACTCCGTGGCAGGGCAGTTATTAACGATAAGCTTAAGTACATGTAGTAGTCTAAGCCGAATTTCAACCTTCCGCCCAGGTAATAGTTAATAAGCAGGACAGTTCTTTTCAGAAATGAGAAGTCTCCCGACAAATCCGAAAAATCTACTACGTGGTAGTAGAATATATAGCAAGACAGTTCTCAAAGAACAAACTCTACCTGGCAAGTAGACCCACACATGGCGTTACCGCAAACCAAATATTGATACCTCGCCATGCAATGCCTTAAATCCCATATGAACACAAACTCTTTACGACACTTGTCATTTACTAACCTTAACATTCACTTTGAACAAAATATAATGTACGGCGGTGAAATGTTCAGAAACTCAGGTTTTTCATACGATAGATGTTAAATGTCTAGTTGGTAAGACACTGCTCTAGAATTGCAAGGGTCGTGGGTTCGAATCCCACCCGAGTAACACGCCTGTGATATTTTGTTCACATGACTCGGGAAAGTACTGAGTATACAGTGCTAACACACATCGGTGTATGGGTAAAAACCAAAAATTAATATTGTTTTTCATACGGATCTCTGGTAGCGTTCACTCATGTCTGGGCACCTTGTGCAATGAATGCTTCACGCGACGACAGTCCAATATGGTTCAATGAAGCATTTTTTTCAAAGCCGAAATTATTACTAACTCCCCTTTACCCGGTCGCTTTATATTAGGCAGTCAAGAGGTGTGAAGTGAAACCAGCATTTGAATGAATAAACTCGATGGCAATTTATTGCAGAATGAAGTGGACAAAAATCCTGATGACTTCACGTTGCTGTTCCGATTGAATTATTCAACACAAATGACTGAGTTGGTAGGGTTTTTTCCCGCCAAAATCCAATGTTGGACCCCTCTCTCACTCGGAAAGAATTCATTTCAGATTCAGGTTTATTTCCATACCATCATGCAGTACATTATACGGGAAACTACTTATCGGAACCTAATAACTGTATGGGGAGGTCAGACAAGAAGCCTAAGCTTGTACAAGGTCTGGCCTCTTCAAAAAGAATATAAAGTTACAATAATTTCGTTGAATTTTTCCGTTTCCGTATACATATTTATAATTCATTTACCCACATTAGCATTTCCGGATTTGAACTACCGCGAAAGTGTATTCCCTGCCTTTAAAAAAACGTAACGCCCAGGCTAAGCAGCTGCAAGAAAATTGGAGCAAATTCGCTCGTGATACGCGCTCATCCGCGAGAGGGGATGTGTAAAAGTTGTCCCCATAATTGAATTTAACCCACAGGTGTGTTAGTATTACCCGATCGCCCCTAGTTACTCAGATCCGAAGTGATGTGTTCGTTTGTCACCAAAAGCGCGCCAACATTTCCCGCCAACATTTTGGCGCTTTTTTTCTTCTATATCTTGTTTCATGTATTAGTAAGAGCGGTGTGCTTATAATTATGATATGGAACGGAGCGTGAGGCTGTGGCCAGATCAAGGATTGACTCTTAATAAGGTTGATTTCATTACAGTCCGGATGCCGGTCTTCTGTGGTTTCTATATAAGATGGGGGGGGGGGGTGGCTACCAATCACACCTTTCTTGGAACGGGCAACCTCCCGGCAAATGGACTTTCTATTGACTCAGATCGACCCACGAAACGGTTCGTTATTGGTAACTGAGCTTTATAGTCAGGGGTTATCCGTACTGGATCACCCAAATAAACAGTAACACATCTACAAGTTATTGTTAAAGGCACTGGACACATTATTGGTAACTTAAAGGAACGTTACAGAATTGGCAAAAAACTGAAATCTCGAATATCACAGATTTACATAAAACTTACATGGTCTAATGATGATGATAGTTGTAAAACATCACTTGAAATATTTGTGTATGAAATCGAGCGTTTTATTCATTTTTGTTTTGTGCATCGATGCAATGCAAAAAAAAAATGCAAAAATTGTAATCGGTTTTTCACTATTCTCTCGTGACCCAGATGGCCGTTCGATCTCGAACTTCTACAGGTTTGTCAGTTGTATATGTTGGATTACATAAAGTGCTTACACTGCCAGCAATTTTTTTTTTGCTAGCAAAACCAATTCTGTAATGTTCCTTTAAAATAAACCCAGCATTTTCACTTGGCGTACCACAACATGCATAAAATAGCAAATATTATGTGAACATTTGGACTCCACTTAGTCATCAAAGATGCAAGAAAATAATGAAAGAAAAACACCCTTGTTGAACAAGGTTGTGTGCTTTCAGATGCATAATAATGGGCTCCAGGCCTTAGTCTTTTCTTATTAAGTGGGAAATTAACCCCCCTTTCTCAAAAAAGCTATTTCAGAGGAAGCTGTTCTCACAATGTTTTTTTAAATTATCAACAGCTCTCTATTGTTCGTTAACAAGTAAGTTTTTATGCAATAATTTTGAGTAATTACCAATGGTGTCTAGTCCCTTTAACATTTTGGGCCGTGTGTCAGAGTAAACCGACCGTTGGCTGTGACCGTTGGCTGCAGATGCTATGGTTAAGTGATAGCTGGTCGTACCCACACCCGAAGGTATACTCGGACTCCAGTTTGTGCCTGGGTCATAGAAGCGGGTCGCGCCTTTCTCCTATTAACTTGATTCCTTAAAATACTTCGGCTGACACATAGTGTTTGCCCATCTCGTACTGTATTTATAAGTTCTTGACAGAGCAGATGTCGACTAAGTGTAAATGGTGATTTTATTATAACAATAACGCTTCTCAGATTCAAATTATTTTAAAGACCCTGGACACTACTGGTAATTGTCAAAGACCAGTATTCTGTGAAAATTTGAGCTCAATTGGTCATCGAAAGAGCGAGATAATAATGAAAGAAAAAAACACCCTTGTCACACAAAGTTGTGTGCTTTCATTTTGCTTGATTTCGAGACCTCAAATTCTAAATCTGACGTCTCGAAATCAAACTCGCGGAAATTTACTTCTTTCTTGAAAACTACGTCAATTCAGAGGGAGCCGTTTCTCACAATGTTTTGTACTAACAACCTCTCCCCATTACTCGTTACCAAGTAAGGTTTTATGCTAATAATAATTTTGAGTAATTACCAATAGTGTCCACTGCCTTTAAGCAAAGTAAGTGATTACAAACTTTCTAAACATCCAAATGCACGCGCCCTTTAAGATTAAAAATGATAATTTCAAACTTGACCACCTTAATATTTACTGCATGCTAAATAAAGATGAACCCACGCCAGACTTTAGACGACATGTCGCATCCATGCATAATACCTGATGGAAATTATCCCCGTTTACATTTTCAAAAGTCAGTTGAAATGCAGCACTTCCTCCCCTAAAGTGAACATTGACATTGAAAGAGGCTCTAATTTCAAATTCGAAAGATTTTCAAAACTGCCTGAGGGATATTCGGGATGGTGAGGTTTCGTGGGATTTTTAACAGACGTTATTATTGGGCGCACGAATACCAGGTAATTATTCAAATAGCCCAGAGCGCGGAAGGATACAGAGCAGGCAGCTGGCGTGATGGCCCTTTCAGAGAGAGAGAGAGTGTGTTTGTTAGAGGGAAAAAACCAACCTTTGACTCAACAATTTCAGAAGTCTGCGACTTGTTTTCAAATCACCTTCTGGTTGTTGACTTAAGTTTGTCTAACGCAGGCTCTTATGTACAGATGCATTCATTGCAGTTGAATGGAAAAAGGAAATGTATTATAAGTCCACTGATTATCATAACTCTCTCCCTCTCTTTCAGACGTAAACAAGATTTTTTCCCCCCATCAGCGTTTACAATCACTGGAATATATATAGAAATTGATCGGTTTGCTGTCGGCAGCGGTGTTTTATCATCGCATGTGGCGTGTGATTGTGATCAAAATTGATCAAGAGGGTGTTTTATCACGTATCTGATGCAATGACCTCTGTGTGTCACATCCCATGACTACCAACACGTGCCCGTGCACGTTATTCGGGGTTTACGTCATAGTGGCCAGACTCGAGCCCCCGTAACGTGCGCAATTGTTTGATAGTAGAGCGAAACTGCGTGGAATCTCATTTCGCAATCTTTCAGATTAAGGTCCCGAGTTAAGAAAGTGTAGATTA
Source organism: Asterias rubens (assembly GCF_902459465.1). Taxonomy (NCBI): domain Eukaryota; kingdom Metazoa; phylum Echinodermata; class Asteroidea; order Forcipulatida; family Asteriidae; genus Asterias; species Asterias rubens. The sequence continues at coordinate 13,158,248 of NC_047066.1, read as the reverse complement.
AATTCCGAATGTGCCATTAGCGAAAAATTATGACCTTATATGTCGTGTACATTTTACAAAAGAAGCCGATGTTTTTTTTTAAAGGGAAACTATGAACAGAGTTGCAGTTTAATGACCATATTAAAAACACCGTATACTTGAATGGACAATCACTGGTGCCCCATGGATTTAAACATTTTATTGGACTTTGGTACAAATGTGTGTGTTCGCAATTTTGAGATTTCACCGAAAATGTGGGTTGAATAATGTCCAGGCAAGAAGTGTCAGATTCAAATTTGGTTTCAAAAACCTTCACTTCAAAACAGTTTGTCGACTTATGTTTATAAGAAACTTTTGTGGTTGTTTTAGTTTGGTTTTAGTTTTATTAGACTTTACACTGGCATAAAGATATAAATATACAAATCGATGCATTAAGATACTAAGAAGTAAAATAGAAAAACAACCCTTAAAAAAAAAAAAACCAGTGAGTGGCGAGGAGGAGCAGGATACCAGCAACCTCTATTAAGCCGTCCTGCCACAGGGGCATGTTAAAGGGCTTTGTACTTTTTGTAGGACGAAAAACTCAATGTCCACAGATTTACATTCAACTTACACAGTTTGAATAAAATAATGGTAGAAAGCTTCCCTGAAAATATTACTTGCTGAGGTGCTGTAGTTTTTGAGAAATGAGAAAAACAATGTCATGAAAATAATTTTCGTCTCAGTGATCATGAGGCGAAAATTATTTTAGCATGTAAAAACGTATTTTCATGACATTGTTTTACTCATTTCTCAAAAACTACAGCACCTCAGCAACTAATATTTTCAGGTACGCTTTCTACTATATATCATTATCTTCAAACGGTGTAAGTTTGATGTAAATCTGTGGACATTGTGTTTTGTGTTTCGAAACGTACCCAAATCCTTTAGTCAAATAATGGTGACACTATTAAAAAAGAACTGTGCAAAATAAACATGTTGAAAAGTCTTCGTCCATGCATTAAGGAGAGGTACAATATTGAGTTCCCATAGAGGTGAATCCCAGCAGTCTAAAAGTGTCAACAACCACGATCACAAACCTTCACATATCTTTATTGAATGTGCACAGTCAACCACTCAAGAATTCTCTACAATATTATTAACTCCATTGCTGTCGCTTGAATCTTATGATTTTGTACCTCTAGGTCACCCTCTCTTAAAAAAAAGCACGGGGTCTGGCAAAAATGATGATTAAACTCCAAGAAACGTTTTGAGTTACCTTATTAGACTCGTCTGGGGCAGTGCTTCACCGATAACTTGAAAATGAAATCCACATGTTATTATTGTATACATTGTGACGTACTCATTGCGGATATTTTGTTTTGCCTTGCAAAACACAAGAAACAAAATTGTCAGTGACTTAGTGGTTTTATTTTTGAAATATGACACCATTTTAGAACACTGGTATCTATTTAAAGGGGGTGTGCAGGTCATTGTAAATGTTCATAGATTTTCGCGTGACTTGTACATTGTATAAAAATGACCATGGCCATGGTATAAAGTATACAATGCAAACAAAAATTACCATGAAATGTGTTTGCTTGAATTGTTACTTTGAGAAACTCTTTAAAACAGTTAGTTTTAATTCCGTGAGTAAAAAAACGATGTTTGAGTATTAAGAGTTAAAAACACAAGGTTTTGTCCTCACTATTTTCTTGTGGTTCTGATGACCGATTGAGATTTTACTTCAATGGTTTGTTGTTTCATATTGGGTCATTTATGTGGATACTGGTCTTTGTTGCAAAATATTGTCCCGAAGAATTTGCTTTTGCACACAATTCCAGCGTCGGCTTGAATAAAAGCGTCAGTATTTCTGTACAAGGACAGATTCCTTCTTCAACTCACATTAGCTTGATGTCAGGTTTCTTAATGAGGACATTGTCTTTAAATCAATGTCATATCCGGCATCAATTGATTAAGCCCAATCTCATCAAAATGATCATTTAGATTATACAGTACTTTAGTGACATCTGTATTCAATGAGACATGCCTGAAATACCGCCCGTGTGTGAGTCAAAATGCATTTGTGTCAAATCGTCTCTGATTTAAGACAGGTTGAAAGTTTGGAAGAATCCTGGGTTTAACCCGTTTGTTTCACCATGGAGGTATACTAATTATAGCCCATTGGTTTGACTGATGTATATATCATTGTGCTCATTATCCCCTTCCTATAATTGTGTCTTTTTGTGTCTTGTGAATCTCAGGAATTCCTATAAACGACCGTTACCTTTAATGGAGTTATTAAAATATTTATACATCCATGGTTTAACTGATATTGATATAGACATTTTGTGCTCATTATGGTATCGTGTTAGCCTACCCCTACCTTTACTGTGTATTATTGTATTTTAGAAATCTCAGGAATTCCTTAAAGGAATTTCACTGAGCCTTCTGTACAATAGGGGTGTGTGTGTGTGTTAAGGTACCTTTTGGGTGTGGCGGGGGGGGTAGAGCTACCATTAAAATTATTACACGAGTATTAAAACAATGCGATGATGGCGCAATTCCTGGCCCTGCGAAGAAACCGAAAAACCGGCTCTTATGATAGCAGAAATCCGACGTCAGAAGATGACGCATGAGATGACGTCATTAGATGGTTTAAAACGTTTTGGATTTGACGGGTGTCCAACACAGTGTATACTGGAAAAAGAGTGCATCACGAACCTTAATTTGACCTTTAAGACTCCGTATATTAGAAACACTTCAAATAAAGAGGAAGAGATAGACCAAGACTAGTGCGGTCAGTGTAAGGTAAATATTTAGCAGATTGCTGAAGAAACAAACCACACAAGTTCGAGTCAAATGCTGCATATTAGGGCACCTCGGGCAACCCATGTGTCAAGTGGCAGGTTTTTTTCTTTCCCTTCTTGGCAAATATTAACGAAGAATCTTTGAGCATGAAGGCCTTTTTTACGGACAACCTTTAAGGGTCTGGTGCCACTTTGAAATTCATATATATTTGCCTTCAATACATGTTTTTAATGAGGACTTTTAGAGCTGGTATGCGATTCCATGTTATTTTGTTTAGTTCAGGCGCGGTACGCAGCAACCTCTTGTTAACAATTTATAATAGTAAGAGTGCTTGTTTGTTTATTGGGGTGTGTGTTTGTTTGTTTGTTTGTTTGTTTGTTTGTTTGTTTGTTTGTTTGTTTGTTTGTTTGTTTGTTTGTTTGTTTGTTTGTTTGTTTGTTTGTTTGTTTGTTTGTTTGTTTGTTTGTTTGTTTGTTTGTTTGTTTGTTTGTTTGTTTGTTTGTTTGTTTGTTTGTGTGTTTGTGTGTTTGTGTGTTTGTTTGTTTGTTTGTTTGTTTGTTTGTTTGTTTGTTTGTTTGTTTGTTTGTTTGTTTGTTTGTTTGTTTGTTTGTTTGTTTGTTTGTTTGTTTGTTTGTTTGTTTGTTTGTTTGTTTGTTTGTTTGTTTGTTTGTTTGTTTGTTTGTTTGTTTGTTTGTTTGTTTGTTTGCTTGTTTGTTTGTTTGTTTGTTTGTTTGTGTGTTTGTGTGTTTGTGTGTTTGTGTGTTTGTGTGTTTGTGTGTTTGTTTGTTTGTGTGTTTGTTTGTGTGTTTGTTTGTTTGTTTGTTTGTTTGTTTGTTTACATACGTTTATGCATTCACTCATAGTCCTAGACGGACGAGCCTTCTGTAGTAGGAGCATCCACTGCTCAGTTCAATGGCTTTATCTCCCATATGGGCGTATCAAATCGCTCAGTATGTTTTTCCTTCCAGGTATGTGGAGCAATATTGTGAAGTTTGAGACCTTTTTTCTATGTAGCACCATTTAAAGGCAGTATACACTATTGGTAATTACTCAAAACACGTATTAGCATAAAACCTCACTTGGTAACGAGTAATGGGGAGAGGTTGATAGTATATAACATTGTGAGAAACGGCTCCCTCTGAAGTGACGTAGTTTTCGAAAAAGAAGTAATTTTCCGCGAATTTGATTTCGAGACTTCAAGTTTAGAATTTGAGGTCTCGAAATCAAGCATTTGAATGCACACAACTTCGTGTAACAAGGGTGTTTTTTCTTTCATTGTTATCTCGCAACTTCGATGACCAATTGAGCTCAAATTTTCACATGTTTGTTATTTTATGCATATGTTGAGAAGTGTGAAGGCTAGTCTTTGACAGTTACCAATAGTGTCTTTAAAGAAACTCCATTCAATGATCATTGATGAGGGATTGTGTGGCGCGATTTTACAAAGCACTGAAGATTCATATATGACCATAGTGATTTGTATTGTCTGGGAGGGAACATTGATTTGATCTGTACTTTTGCCTTACCCTGGACGGCCCCTGTCAACAAAGAAGTTTGTCTCACAGATGTACAAAATATTTAATAAATACATAAATATCAGATTGTGGTTTTAAATTAATTAAGATTGATTCGCAGTTGAGATCAATCTGAGCTCTTTGTGAAATCAAGCCCTAGTTCAAACTATAGCCCATTGAGCTCGCACAACCTTTAACATTTCCGTCGTAGGTGAATCATTGAAATAAAGCACATTCAGCATCCACCCAGTACCTTTCTTTAACAAAATCTCATTTTCACTAACGCCACTTGACATTTTGTATATGTGCAAAACTTACGGTGTTCCCGAAGTGCCATCCTTGTTGAAATCATGTTATCTCGGAATGGCGACCGTTTTTGTCTATTTGGAACGTCGATCACCATCAATAGGACAGTTCAAGTGATTTTTGAATCTTTGCATTATGTGAAAAGAAATAATAAACTATAGTAAACTTGCAAAAGAGATTTGAAACATGCTTGTCACGCAAGTTTAGTAAACAAATAACATGGAACATTTCTAGTGTGCCATGTATGTCAATGCTGACACCCCTGGCGCAAAAAAAAAACACACACAAAAACAAGAACCTTGCTAATACACAAAGACAAAGTTCGAAAGCTATGGTTTTCGAATAGATATGTTTTCAGATGCGTCTTGAATTGAGAAAAAGTATCTGTTTTTCTGAGTTGAAGTGGGCCGCCATTAAATTATTTATAGTATTTTTTCTAGGACAGCATGCTTTTATCTTAGAGCAAGGTTCCTTGCTCTTTGCTTTTATTAGGGATGTGGTCATATTATCATCCCATAATCTGTCTTAGGATCTGTGCCCAATTTCAAATAACAAATTTTTGCTTAGCAATTATCAGCAGAATACCAGTCACACATTGTACATGTGACATGGTAGTTTGGCTGGTAACCATATTCTGATGCATACTTATGTTGTGCTTAGCTACTGTTTGTGCTTAAGCAGCTCTATGCAATTATTAATTCGGATGACACTTCTAGAGCCCCGTATAACTTATTTAAGAGTGTTTTTTGTGATGTTCTGATATACGCGTTTTTAGGGGATCGAGCGAGCTCAAATCTAAACCCTGCCTCAGTCTTAAAGTATTTGAGCTTTACCTAGCCAAGTACAACTGAACAAGTCACATGTCACTTCCAGAGCTAGAGCCCCGTATTTTTTTCTCGAGAAAATGAGAGCGTTGTTTTTGATTTTCTGCTATACTCGTTTTTAGGAGATCGAGCGAGCTCAAATATAAACCATGCCTTCAGTCTTAAAGTGTTTGAGCTTTACCTACAGCCAAGAAAAAATATTGATAAACGGGACAATATGGGGGCATAGTCATCTGGGAGATAGACAGACGGGGGAGAAGTTGAGGATGGCACCCTGAGCAAACTATGCATAATTGACCTTTACCTCCATCCCATGTAGGCCCAGTGAGCCCGTAGGGGGACGGGGGCTATATACACTGTGGCCGTTAGTCTCCGTTCTGTCCTGGGAGGATAACAATGGCCACCGTTGTAATTTCATTTCCGTATTCTTTTCATATGAACTTTCAACACTAATGCCCACGATACCAACTATAGTAAAACGTCCTCATGTCTTTCAAGCTTGCTTTTCCCATTAATGGCTGCATAATAACAAGTTAAAACTATGGCTGGATGTGAAGCCAGTGGCAGCCATATTTGCTGCTCTCTCATAAACTTATCCTAAATTTATTTTCTTGTGTGTAGGCTTATGCGCTTGGACGTCTTGCTTTTCCATTGACGGCTGAATAATATAAGTAATGCCTGGAAATAAAGCCAGTGGCAGCCATATTGGTACTCGCATAAACTAATCCTGAATTCATTCTCGAATACTGTAATGAACTTTCATATGTTGCTGATCACATAACGCGTTCTAGGTACTTCTTGTTTTTCCATTGATGGTTGAAAAGTAATGCCTGGAAATGAGTGGCAGTCATATTGGTGCTCTCATAAACTAATCCTGAATTCATGTTATTGTACTGTAATGGACTATTATGTTGCAGTTCATATAAAGAACGTGTCCTATAGGTACATCTTGCTTTCCTTTTGTTGCATTAATAGTAATAGGTAATGCCTGGAAGAAATGAAGCCAGTGGCAGCCATATTGGTACTCTTGTAAACTATAAATCCTGAATAGACCTGAATTCATTCTCGTGTAGGCCTACTGTAATTAAAACATCTCATATTGCTTTTTTTCATAAAAGACGTGTAACTGATCTAATCTATTTATAAATATTGAAGTCAGTGGTCACTTCTTCGTGTATGGACCACGTGACAGCTTATTTGCTTTTGAAATTGAACTGTGACGTCACTCTAAAGATGAAAGTATAGATCATTTTTACGAATCAACTCACAACTGTAGATTCGTCACGAATCTACACTTCCAGGCTTTTATTTCCTGTGTTTATGTATGTTATTTCTTGGCGGGTGCTGGGAGTGCACTATTTTGCTTTGACATTATTTTAAATACTATTTGCCTTATTCTGGCCGGCCCCTGCTACTAACAATGAATTATGTCCGAAGATGTTAAAGACGTGGACACTACTGGTAATTGTCAAAGACCAGTCTTCTCACTTGGTGTATCTCAATATATGCATAAAATAACAAACCTGTGAAAACTTGATCTCAATTGGCCGTCGAAGTTGTGAGATAATAATGAAAGAAAACATGAAGTTGTGTGCTTTCAAATGCTTGATTTCGTGGCCTCAGATTCTAAATCCGAGGTCTCGAAATCAAACTCGTGGAAAATTACTTCTTTCTCGAAAACTAAGTCACTTCAGACGGAGCCGTTTCTTACAATGTTTAATACTACCAACCTCTCCCCATTACTTGTTACCAAGTGAGGTTTTATGCTATTAATTATTTATATTTTGAGTGATTATTAATACTGTCCACTGCCTTTTAATGAATAAATAGCCGAAACAATCCGCTTTAAATAGAATCAAGGGCAGACGTATTTTGAGCTCGAGCCGTATTCGCGGTTTTGTTCCGTCAGACTCTCTCTAAAGCTCGACAGTTGGTTCTCCAAACTGTGCTCGCGTTTCGAAACGAATTTGTCAGTCTGACATTATCTCACTCAAGTCTTAAAGATCTCCAACGGCGAGTTTGACAATAGCAAATCATGTGACTAAGAGATTGTCTCATTTAGGCATAGCTCAAGGCAACCACAGTGACTTTGATTGGAAAATCCTCAAGACTGCTTCAAAATTTTTCTTTCGGACTGATATAAATTGCCGCGCTGTGTTTCAAAAACCACAAACACACTAGGTTATGAATGGTGACAATGTTTTGTTCGCTGTTCGTTGGCCCCTCTTGGGCATTCACCGAGGATACCTATAACTGACGATAATTTCATGCCGGTGGCATTTCGTTGAGAGACCCATGGATTGAGTCGTCAGCGTCCCGCTCATGGATCGGGTGCACGGTCTCCTCGGAGGATTAGATTAAAGTTTGCTTGTTTCGTCAAGTTATGGAAGCCAATTTCATAAAGCTGCAAGCACCAAATATTGATTACGGTTTTTCTTTTTCTTTTTCTGACCAAAGTTTCGTAGGATACCAACCGCGGTAGTGTACAGCACACATTGTTTAAATGCGGGCCGATATTGTTGGCTACGTTTCTAATCAGAAGCAGCACATCATCTCATTGCTCTGACGTCTGTGCGGCACCATAATGTAGCCCGAGCCCTAAATGTAGCCTGACCTAAATGTAGCCCAAAACATGTACCTAAATGTAGCCCGGACCTAAATGTAGCCCCAAACATGTACCTAAATGTAGCCCGGACATGTTTGGGCTACATTTAGGTCCGGGCTACATTTAGGGCTACATTATGGTGCGGCACAGACGTCACACACGGGCTGCCCGCGAATCTTTTTTTCCTGAACCTTTCGGGCAGTGTACGTGGAGTTTAGCAAATCTTTACCGAATGGTTCAGTGACGTAATCAACACAGCCTCGTACTATGATTGGCTAAACTCCACGTACACTGCCCGAAAGGTTCAGGAAAAAAAATTCGCGGACTGCCCAGCGGCAAGTTATGCCATAAGGAAGTGAAGATTCAAGAACGATATTGTGGTATACGTGTCTAACTGCACGGGATCGAATACAAACCCACCCTACACATAAACACGTGGGCCGGGTATAATCTAAATCCAAAAATGGCGCAAGCAATAATTCGATGACGTCACGTGAATTGGGTCAATTAAAAATAGCCAAAGGCCGAGCGTTGGGTGTTTGTATTAAAATTTGATTGAACGCTTGCATCTAGTTGTACCAAGATGTAGGTGCTTCTTTAGAAGCAGTGAACACTGTTGGTGGGCCCTTATTACTCAAAATAATTTTTAGTTTAGCATAACACTTTGGTATCGAGTAATGGAGAGCTGTTGATAGTATAAGACGTTGTGAGAAATGGCTGCTCTGAAGTAATATATTTTTAAGAAAGAATATTTAATATTTAAAGAAGTTATTTCTCACTCAAAAAACTAAGAAGAAAAAAAACTTTCAGGCCTGAAGCGTTTTATTAACCATTACACGAAGTTGTGCAACAAGTCTATTTTTTCTGTAATTATTCCCCCTTGCAACTTCGAGCACATGTTGGGATACACCGAGTGAGAATACTGGTCATTGACTATTACCAAAAGGTGATAAAATCCTTTACAAATCAACTACATCAGAAAAATTGGATACCCGCACCATACAGCGATAAAAGTGTGTTGAACTTGTGATTCTTTGGTTCGACTCTAACCATGGAGGTAGAAATACCTCCATGCTCTAACACCGGGTTGTAATCAAAGAGTAATCGTACTGTCTTTAAAAAATGTTGTATTTGCTTAATTTTGAACTTCTAAAATCTACTCATCCGGCGTTGGTTGTTGTTATACACAAAACAAAAAATTGCACCTGGACTTGACTGTCCACACAACGTACATTTCATCAATCGAAACATCCTGCGTAATATGATATCTTCAAATATTGTCCGCACTTCTCAATTAAGACGTGTTCTCTTCAGCTGACTTCCTTCCTGTCTCCACACATCCATCACCATCTACCCGGTCCGTATTTAGACATCGAGTATACTTATGGCCGTGTAGCTGGTGGGGGAGTGGTTAAGTGAGCCATTGCGTGGTATCCGTTTGCCTTACGGGAGTTTACGTGTGGGAATCTCTGTGTGATTTGCAAATGTTTACAGTCTAAATGTCGTGAATAATTAATGCAACTTTGCGGACAAGTATGATGTGTGGGAGTTCAGCGCAAGACTGCGGACATTTCGGCCCGTTTTGGGCACTGAGGGATGTGGACTTGGGACGGTGCATTGGGGAAAGTCAATTGGATACACCGTTAAAGTGAATTTTAGCTGACCAATGCCCTCCAAAACACTTTCCTGAGATGTTATAATGTTTGTAACCCCTATAATTATAAGTCACATTTGATTATTATGTTGAGCATACTTAACTTTAGAGACAGATAAGTTGTTATTCATTAACTGGTCACATATATAATATACATGTACGTATACATACAGTTGCGTTTATATTATATGCGCATATTGCAACCATTAATGCTTCTCTGAACCCAGGAGTGGAGCCACTCACTATGTCTGCAATGAAACGAAGAATTTTAAACTTTACCTGACCTTACCTATCAATGAAAACAAATAAAAAACAAAGTTTAACTTTACCTGACTTTACCGCACCAAACGGATCTGGAGAAGTAATCCGAAAGATGGTATAGTCCAAGCGAGACTCTGGTAATATGACGTCATCAATGTTTATATTGTCAAAGGCAAGACGGATCATTTCCTCTTCCACAATGGTCGGCTGCTCCATGATCACACCTTTAAACAAGAAATACAATACAAAAGAGACTTGAGATCATGGCACTGTGTGGAAGAAAGATGGTTTTACGAGAACACATACATTAACGTGATTTCATGAAGTGACGTCATGCAATGGCGTCATCGACATGACTATCATCAGAAGTAGATATATAAATAGGTTTAGGGTGAAACACTTATTTGGGGAAAGTACAAAATACTGTATTTAAATTGTTAGAAATGTATGTAACTTGTTTGGGAATTTACGATGGTTAATGAGAACACAGACATTAACAAGCGAACGTGACGTCACGAGGTGACGTCACGAACTAACGAGGTGACGTAATCAGCGTGAATATCATTAGAAGCAGATATAATATAATAAGGTTTAAAACGGGTATCAAATATCACAGCAAGAGGGAGTGGGGGAAAGTACACAGCACTGTATTTAAATTGTATCCAATTGTTGTTTGTCCACCAACAACGCAAGTGCCAAATAGCAGGATGGAAAGAGGATGATAAAGAAATGTTCTGTCTTAGATGTGGGAGAAAACAAACATGAAATGTGATGGGGTGGGGAACCCACGCACTTAGTAGGGAGGCGAAGCTATGGACACCAGAGTCCACGATAAGGCAACATAACCCCTCAACATTTGAGAAAGTAGTTCCCAGAGTGACCGCGAGAAATTACGAAAATTTACGCGAAATTCAACTCGGAAAACGATGAGCAATCAAATTTTTACTTAAACTGTTCTGAAAGCTCGTGTCCTCATTATCTTAATAATGTACATTATATGTGTCTTTTAATCGACAATCTTGTGTAAAGAATTGCTCTTTAAGCTGGAAACCAAGGTATATTTCCCTTTTTTAACTGTTGATGGTGTAATTATTATCATGTATTTTACTAATGCCAGTACTGGTCCATGGAAAGCAGTGTGCGGCGCTGATGATCGGAGTTTACCCTCATTTAAAGATGACGTAAATAAATAAATACTTTGAGATGTTTATTATTCATATTAAAGTAGGTCATGCTAAACCACCAGGGAGCAGCTACTAATAAGTGTTTGGCACCTAGACGCCAACGTAAGAAAGGGTAATTCAATACCCAATTGCACTGTGCCATTGAATAAAAAAACTCCCCACGGGGTTTTAACACCAGACTGGTTCTCAAGTCTTCAAACTGTTGCATTAAACTAAAAAGCCCGTAGATTTTTGTCAGTGATTGCCAATAACCATGACGACTGTATTTAATGTTGGAGTGCAAATAATAAGCAGTGGTATGTTCAGTTGGAATACAACTTGAGTGTACTTTTCACGAACCAATAAAGGACGAAATCACCTTTGGGTTTGCAAGTGTTTTAGGGTGACCGTACTGTCAAGCTTTGGTTTTTAAAACAAGAGCAGAAGGTTGGAATTGTATTCTGTGAGCCGATTGTTTTTTCGCCAGTGCTTTCAGATTGTGAATTTGAGGTAAAAAAAAAACAAGAAACAAAAACCAACTATATGCTTAAAAGGTTAAAGGGACAAAACAATGAAATCACACTCACGGCTTGTAGTCTGATTTAAATTACAAATAGTTATATACATTTTAAAAATTACATCATTAATTATCTCTCCACGATAGCCTGTTCGATAAAAAGTTAAGAAAAAGTACAACTGATTCAGTAAAATTAATTTGCCTCTGCCTTTTAATTAAAATCAAAGCCTTATGACAAGAAGGTGCATGAAAACACCAGTTGAAAAATAAACTACAACCCCCCCACCCCCCCCCCCCCAAGAAAAAAAAATGGGCCCAAAACCCCCATTATCCCCTTAAGCCAAGTTAAAAAATAAATTCGAAAACAAAATGGTGATTAAAGGGTATGTACTTTGTGTAAGACAAAAAACACGATGTCCACAGATTTACACTAAACATACACAGTTTGAAGATAAAGATAGTAGAAACCTTCCCTGAAAATATAACTTGCTGAGGTGTTGGTGTTTTTGAGAAATGAGTAAAACAATGTCATGAAAGAAGTGTCGTATCAGTGATCATGAGACGAAAATTATTTTGGCATGTAAAAACGTATTTTCATGACATTGTTTTGCTCCTTTCACAAAAACTACAGCACCTTAGTAACTAACATTTTAAGGCACGCTTTCTTCAAACTGTGTAGGTTCAATGTCAATCTGTGGACATTGTGTTTTGTGTTACAAAAAGTTTCCAAATCCTTTAAACATTCAACATGTGGATATGAAACAGTAAAATGCAGGGACGGGATAAATGTGAGCAAGATTCGATATGCTGTTTAAATAAGTAAAATATCATATTAGTTTTCGATGAACTCTCGAACTCTCGAAGCTGACCAAAGCTGACACCACTTATAGAGACAGGCGCCGCGATGCAATCTGTCCGTGGAGTTTGTAACGATTGGCTTTGCAAACCTGTACGTATTATACGTTATGAATGGAAGAGATGGGCAGCGTTAAGTGTCGTTTTCATGCCATGTGTCACCCCCCCCCCCCCCCACCCAACACAGCTTGCTAAAAAGTTCATATGTGGATATTTAAAGGCAATATATGAACGTGTTTCGCCCCTTTTGTACACACACAGGGTTGACGTGCAAGAGTGCATGTAAGTTATGTGTAAACCTAACCTAACCTAAACCGATTTTTCACATGTTGTGCAAGCTCTTTAATTGGTCTTCATAATGTAAACTGAAACCAACCTTCCGTGCCCTGAAATGTCAAAATTCAGAATATGATAAGGAAAGTTAGGTTTGCCGCAAACCTTTCCATATAGGACGCAACACAGACATAAACAGACAGATAGGTTGTTGAACAGAAAGAAATGAAGAAAGATAATTCAAACTCTTAAACCTGGATATGCGTCATTGTCTTTGATTTATGGATGATTCTCCTTCAACAGTTAACTTTTTGTATTGTGAGTAATTTCTATATTCATATTGTAGTACCAACATTCCCGCAAAAATCTCACAGTCGAGTTAAAATCCATCACAGGATCAGGGGGGGGGGGTACCGTATGTCAGCGTGGTAACCTAATCCCGGTAACCACTTAACACGATTATGGGCAGAGCCATTTACTCTCTTCAACTTAATTCTAATTTCCAAGATGGTGATTGATGAAGCACATGAAATGTGACGTATGAATACTTAAAAAGATAGGATTGAGAAGGGCAAACTGTTTTACTTTTTTCCCCCAATTGGCTAGCACTTCAGTAGTTGGTGCTGCTAGCACACAGGTTAAGTTATGTAAAGTGGGATTTCACAGCTTTTCATGTGTAAATGGCTGTATGCTACCACATTGAATCCCACGTTATTTCACACTGAGCAACCTGTTTTACTTTTTTCCTAAGTTGGCTGGCACTTCATAGTTGGCTAGCAAAGGAAGTTATGTGAGAGCAATTTAACAATTTGTCATGGTCTTGACAAGTGACATCATTAAGGCCCGGGCAACACTTAGGACCGGGCAACACTTGGGACCGGGCTGCACTTAGGCCCGGGCTTCACGTGTACGCTCAGGCTACATTTAATACAGGTATACACGGGGTCCGATATACAATTTACGCCCGGGCTACGTTTAGGCCTGGACTAAGTACATAGTCTGTCTGTATTTAGGCCCGGGCTACATCTAAGTACCACACAAACTGCCGTTATGTTCTACGTTTAACAGTACAGCGAAGAGCGGCGACAATTAAGTTAACATTGAAAGGACTTGTATCCCCGTCCCACGCATTAAACACATACACGTCCCCTATGGCTCAAGTTTCAATCAGTTTCCGGAATACGTGGAACCCCTCCAATTAATTCATCAATCACAATGTTATTAGATAAACAAAATAAATGGCACACCTAGCAACCGAGTGACGTTATGATGACGTCAGCCTTTAAAGGGAAGGTATACAATCGGTGATTACTCTTAAATTTCATGGCAATTGAAACTTACTTGGTTAAAAGTACGCAGCATTATAGGTAGTATCAAGCGTTTTGAGAAACATTTCACTTTGAAGTAAAATGGTAATTTCAGAAGTTAAAAGTATATATAGGTTTTCTCGGTCAAATTCGGCAAACTAGCAGTCAATTTCATTGTCATGCGTTCGAATTTAAGCTGTTGTGCCTCTCCAGTTGTTACTGCGTTTCAAATTCAGAATTCGGCCATTCAATTTTGTTTTGAGTCGAGACAAATTCCTTTAGCACTCAGTTCAATTTAGCGTATCGACATTCTTTTTCGTGACACACACGCATCAAGAAGCGTCTGCGAATTTGAATGCTGCTTTGATGAATTGCTAAATTGAATGATTATTTTGTTAAATCGAATGACGCAACATTATATTTGACTAATCGTAAAACGAAATCGAATTACCCTTTCAGTAGCATTCGATTTCGCGCGAAATAGAATAGGTTGATGGTTAAATTGGCTGCTCATTTTCCGAAATTGGCCGAGAAAACCTATACTAAGCGCATTGAGTACCTTGTTGGTAGATACGTGCGTTATATAATACCTCGATATTATTATTATTATTAACAAAAAAGTGGACATAGCACAGCACAGTTACCATATTTGGAATTGCATTAAATTCAAATTACACCTAAGCACTGGATGGAATAGCACCAACATATGTATCCTTTTCTTAAACGCGCCCACCTTTTGAAGTTAAATTTCCACAGGTTTGTTTTATGGCATGTATCTATATTTAAATAGGATTACAATGTAAACAAAAAAATTCATGTTTTTGAAAAACACGCTTCCATAAACCAAAAGTATACTTTCCCTGACACTCTGCTGACAATTCAACGCTACATAAACGAATAACGAGAGGACACAAGGAAATGTATAGTTTGGCTAAGAGTACCAAACATTATTGATTCTAAAAATTATTTATTTTTTGTGAAATTCAGAGTTAGGGCCACTAATTGACTTCGTAGCTGCAGTTGAAGTGGTGGCTTCCGAATAAACAAACATCTTCCATTGAATTGTGTCCGGTCTACTCGAAAGCTCCTTTTTTTTCGATTGCTTAGGCTATGCCATTAAACAAAGGTCAGCTTGTGAAAACATTTTTTCCAATGATTTTATTATTTTAATCATGTTGAATTATTATAGTTTTTTTAATTATTGATTTATAAAATCAGTAGGATTGAGTGTAACAGCCGGTGGTATTACAGGTTAGGTTAGTGCTCTGTGATTATAAGAGTACACACACCCCAGCATATGGCAGTTACGGGTTACTTCCATTGTTGTTCTATTGTTCGCTTTTCTGAAGACATTCTCTGTGGGGTACCACTAAAACAAAGAAAAGCTTGTGGGGTAGCATTGTTGCATTGCGTTGTTAAAAGTATATCCTTGAAGTTGGCGTCACGCAGTCACACACACAAATCTGTGTTACAGTCACTGTGTGGAAATTCCTTTGTTCTATACCTTTAAGAAAAAATCCTGCACTTCAGCTCTGTAAAAACACTCTGTGGACAAGTCCAGAAAGTTTTTCAAATTATGCGGACCTCTTTTTGTTTAACACTTTGTGTAGCGTTAAAGGATTTGGGTACTTTTTAAAAATGTCCATAGATTTACATTAAACTTACAGGATTTGAAGATAATGATAGTGGAAAGCTTCCCTTCAAATATTACTTACTGAGGTGCTGTAGTTTTTGAGAAATGAGTAAAAAAATGTCATGAAAATACGTTTGTAAATGATTAAAATAATTTTCGTCTCATGAGACGAAAATTATTTTCATGACATTGTTTACTCATTTCCCAAACACTACAGCACCTCAGCACGTAATATTTTCAGGGAAGCTTTCTACTATCATTATCTTTCAAACGGTGTGAGTTTAGTGTAAATCTGTGGACATTGTGTTTTTTGTCCTACAAAAGTTGCATAGACCCTTTAAGACACCCACACACGATGATTGGATAAACCACATGTTTCCTCCAATTGGTTCCCGTTACTTTCTTCCGCATCGCCCGGCCGATTCGTGAAAATATACAAACAATATTTAATTGAAGTGATGAAATGCTGGCAACAAAAAATGAACAGCCTAAAGAAAGGCCCTTAGACATAGAGTGAACATTTCTAAAAAATATTGAACGAACAAATAGTCATTTAAATCTGATGTTTTTCGTTGAATGCATATTGATATGAACGCATATGTACTAACAGTGCCAATAACCGGTCTTCATTGCGTAGTAATGACCTTGGTTGGGGGCTGGCCGCTGTTAATGGACCTAGCCTTCGGTCATTAACACAGTGGAGACTGAGTCCTCACACTGTTCGTGCCCAATTAAATTACAAAGTCTGGCCCATCAAAAACAAAACCATGCTAACCTAGTTTACTTGTGAATACAATATTTATAGCAGTTTGAATCAATGTGCTACGATTATGGTGAATTTTGGCATGCAAACGGAAGCACGCACGTATAGTGGTGAAACATCTTGCTTTTAGGCCTAGCCATAGAGTAAAAAATATTACAGTATAACCCGCCCCCGCGCCCCTCCCACCAATCTACAGCAAGGAATGCAAATTTAGGAGAAGATTTTAGAAATTGAGCTGAATGCACGTATTTGGTTTGAATTTAAATTTTGTTTAATTTCTGAACTGAATCTTTTGTAAATAATTTATAGTTTAATAATTTCTTTTTACTAAATACTTTTAAGCAGTTAAGTAACGAAATGTACTAAAATGTATAATACAAAGAAACTTATTGGCATAATATCCATGGTGGACTCTTTTGTGACGCGACTATAATACCAAAAATGCATCCATTAAATTATTGGTCACAGTTGAAACCAACTGCCATTTTAGATGTCAGATTTACACATATTTTTGGGAATAGGGATACAGGCTCTAGGAACAGAATAAAAATGTTAAAGATATGTGTACATGTCAGGCACTATACCAGGAGCTTAGAATTTGATGCCCATTTATAGAGAGCGTCGGTTGTATTTAAGATATAAATTGAAAATGGTAATCAGCAAGATCTTTGTACTTAATAATAAGACAGATTTTGGACAGGTTATACTAGAACGTGATGCTTATTTATTAGAGATGTCGGTTATCCTTCAGATATAAATTAAAATGACAATCAGCAGGATCTTTATACTAATAAGAATACTTTTAGACAAAATGCACCCGGAATAAAAACGAGCCTGCAGCGCATGTGAAAGTACACGTTGCCCATAGATTAGGGCGCACCTTTGGTTATCAAACGTGCTTCTTATAAACGGAATAATGGTTGGAAAAAAGGTTTTGAAGCTGAAATATATAAGGATCCAAACAAATTAACTTCGATAGATGTGTGGTTTTCCTTTACGTCGTAAATTAATATGGTCCTGTTTGTATAAAGAACCAAAGTTGTGACTTCACAAAATTGCGGTCCGGTTCTGACCGTTTCTGTCTGTTTCGCACACCCTGCAAATCTTCAAACACCACAAAACTCCGCCTGGTATCAACAACACAAACTGCATCTTTTGAATCAGAAAGGTAAGCACAATACCAATTACTGAATAAAATGATTTGTGTCAAGAAATTTTCAAAGTAGTGGAAATTACCACTGATTTGGAACTCATACTTCGCTCTCATTTTGCATATAATTTCCGAATCCACCCGGGAAGTTTCAATGTATCTTGCCTACCGACACGGTCCTTTGGTCCATGAGGCAGACACACAAATTGTTTAAACCTCGGGGTTACCACGGGGTTATTTAATACAACCCCTCTTCGTGATATGAGTAGATCTGATGAACCACGTGGAGACAAAAATAACAGAAATCGGGGGAGTAGCTTTCGCGATCTCTGTGGGCAGTGAGCAGAGGTTTGGGAGTAATGATAAACATGAGAATAACTTAGTTCATGATAATTATGAAGGGGCAATATACGCCATGATATTTAGCTTCGTCTGAGGTTCGTTCCCTAGGGAGTGGTACTGCACTTAGATGAGCTTAGAAAATAAAATGCTTTGGTGAAAACAAAAAGTACAGGTAATAAATTACCGGGGGAAAATTAAGCTTTTTTTTCTTCTTCTTCTTGTTCAATTTGAGAGCGATTCCACCTATCCTTGTCGTTGTACTTATTGCTTTTAAATGTTACCATTGGGACCAACTATAGCCGCAACATCTTGCTTTTTTTATTTTTTATTTTTTTATTTTATTTGTATGTATCCCTACAAAGATTCGTCGGTAAACTCGAGTTATTGATTATCGGTCGCTGGTAATAGATTTCAATCAAGGTGAACAATTCTTTTTTTTTATATATATATAGTTTTATTTGAATGTGAAAGAATTTCTTTGAGATATGGATGAGCCCTACCATTCATAGCTTTCCAGGCATGCA
The DNA here is from genome assembly GCF_902459465.1 of Asterias rubens. Lineage (NCBI taxonomy): Eukaryota > Metazoa > Echinodermata > Asteroidea > Forcipulatida > Asteriidae > Asterias > Asterias rubens. Next base: position 13,139,788 of record NC_047066.1, on the reverse strand, counting down.
AAATGATTTTGAGTTTAATTTTTTGACAGACTTATAGAGTCAGTTGTTTCGATACAGGTGTGATGTTTAATATCACCCCTCAACGTGATATAAATGTAAATGCTTATTGTACCGTGGTGCTTAATACCCTTTTTGTCAATAAGGCTCTTGATTCCTATTTTACTTAATTTTTACTCGTGCACCCTTTCCTACACATTTTCTTTGTAATTTTTTTATGGTATTGTTACCGTTATGCGCCCTCGATATAATATTATTATTACTATTTTGTTAACAATTATTTTGTAAATCGATCTGTCGCTGCTCGGTGATTACGAGGTTGCAAACAGTGTCTTACCCACATCTCTTCTGACACCGTCTGTACAAACAAGTAACACTAAAACACCCCGGCAGCATGTTACTTGATTGCATTCTCACGCGCAACATGCTCGCAGGTAGTTAAGAGCCGATACCTTAACTAACAACCACGAAGTGTCAAGAAAGTGAAATGGCTCCCGGAAAAAAAAAATTCAACACAATATTGGCGAAATTGAGATTGCGGTCAGTTGGGCAAGATTAATTGAAAACGGGCATTGCGCTGGTCAGAAAAATCGCCAATGGCCACCGCACGGTTAAACTAGATGTTACCTTTTTAGGCCTGTACAAGCTTTCATCATCTAAACACACCATAACCGAGTCAATAGTTTACTTTAAAGGAAATGGGCACGTTTGGTAATGTCAAAGTCCAGCAATCTCACTTGGTGTTTCCTAACATATATGCATAAAATACCAAACCTGTGAAAATTTGGGCTCATTTGGTCATCGAACTTGCAAGAGAATAATGAAGGAAAAAAAAACACCCTTGTGGCATTACTTTGTGTGCTTTCAGATGCATTAATAAAATGCTTCAGCTGAAGTATTTTCATATTTGAGTGAGTAATTACCTCTTTCTCGTTCCAGTGCCTTTAAGAAATATCCTATAATTTCAGTTCTCCAAAGACTTGGGGCTAATAAGGAAATGTCATTTTCTGGCCTGCAATAATTATTTTTCATTTTTACTTTTCCCATGGTAACGGGGTGTCACGGGCAGCCAGTGGGTGATAGAACCCGCAATGTATATAATTAATGATCTAAAAAACACACTAAAACCGAGTCAACATTTTACTCTGAGACATATCCTATAATTTCAGTTCGCCAAAGACTTGGGGGGTAACAAGGAAAGGTCATATTCTAGCTTGGCAATCTAGCAACTTTTTATAATTATATTTCTCCTTTCTACCCTTCACATGGTAACGGGGGTGTCACGGCAGCCAGTGGGTGTTTTACAACCCGCAATGTCTATAATTAATGACAACTACTAAGTGCAAACAGTACTCGGTTTAGGTCAAAACCATTTTTGGAATAGGGGGACACACTTCGTGGAAATTGAGATTGGTTACCCTTCCCCAAAAGTTCGCCTGTATTTTTTTAGGCGTTTTACGGTTGATTGATGAGCTATTTATACACGCGTTCCAGTTAAAGACAGTGGACACTATTGGTTATTACTAAAAAATAATTGTTAGCATAAAACCTTACTTGGTAACAAGTAATGGGGAGCTGTTGGTAGTGTAAAACATTGTGAGAAACGGCTCCCTCTGAAGTGGAGTAGTTTTCGAGAAAGAAGTCATTTTCCTCGAATTTGATTTCGAGACCTTAGACTTTGAGGTCTTGAAATCAAGCTTCTGAAAGCACACAACTTCGTGTGAATGGGTGTTATTTTCTTTCATTGTTATCCCGCAACTTCGATGACCGATTGAGCTCAAATTTTCACAGGTTTGTTATTGTAGGCATATGTTGAGATACACCAAGTGAAAAGACTAGTCTTTGACATTATTACCAATAGTGTCCAGTGTCTTTAACGTACCGGTTTATATGCATACTCCAAAAGGAGGTAAACGGTTTCAGAAATGCAATGAATTTGTAATCATAGTCTGAAATCACGTTCAAATTACTTACGCAAAAGCCTCTATGAGCACATAAAGATAACAATTGAATATACATCTGCGGTGAATTGTACATTTACCAGTTACGTAATAAAGCACTAGGGCGTGACCGCTGGCGGGGCAGCCTCGTGTAGCCCTGTAGTTGGCGGTAGTCCGAATCCAGCCATCAGCAAGTCAACATCATGTGTGCCGCTTTGTACTGATTCAGCTCCGGGACTGGACTACAGGTAAACATATACACCGTAATGGTATCACACAACATTGGCGACGAAGATAAATCGTTGCGTGAGATTTTATTTATAGTATTCAAAGTTATCTTGTTCAGTTTTTAGACCCTGTGAGGAATTCACGGGACAATAGAAAAGATTACAAATGAATAGCTTTAAACAAATGAGTTTTTAAGAGACTTAAAACAGTGTTGAGATCTAGCCGGGCGAATATTCACACGAAGACTATCCGAAAAGAAATGATCTTGGATCATAACAAAACAAGGAAGAAGCTCTTGTATAGTTATGGTAATCACCACAGAGTGAACGTTTCACTTAGCAAAAAAATAACCGGCACAAACTAAGTCTTGATTCGTGAAAATGACACACAAAACGCATGTAGGTTTTAACTCAGCTTCTGCCTTTCCTTGAACTTTTTATGGGTCATTTTGACACTGATTATTGAGCCACACTAACCCCCAAAGGAGTCATGCCCTTTGGACCCGGAACTGGAAATTTAAAAAATCATCAAAATATTTACAGAAAACAAAACAACACAAAGCAATATTTACAAATATTAAATATTAATAATAATATTTGTGGCTTCTTATTGAGTGACGCTCAAGTTTTTTTTAAAACAAATTTACCGGAAAGATATTTGGGACTATACCTGTGAATTATGAGACCTACTCGTTTTACATAGCACCATGTAATGGTGTATAGGCCTACACGGTGCTGTGGCGCAAAATGCAGCCAATCATAACGATTTACGGTTTACTTTCATTTCACATGACAACTTTAACAAACATACAATATTATTTTGTCTTTCCTTTTTTAAAGTGCAAGCCCTTTTTTTTTTTTTATTTCATACATAATATGCACTCACAACATACCACAAACATACAAACCAAAATTAGAGGACACAACATAAAAAACCATATCAAGAAACAATACATAATTAATTAAACCGTAAACCTCCACTTTGTGTTAAACTTATACATTGTGTATCAATTCAATTATTTGCAGTATCCATCTCTCTGACTACTCACAACCCACCACAACCTCTGATATTAATCAAAAACATCGACCCCGCAAGAACGTGAAATATTATGCAAATATGGAATGTAATCCAAGAGCTTGCAGGAGCCGCCTCCTTTAGTCGTTATTTCCGCTTCCTCGTTCCCATTAAATAAAAACAAATCCCTGGAAAACCCTTCAGGAATCGAGGAGGAAATAAGAGTCTACCTGGAATCATCTGAATCATTGAGCATTTCTGATTTCATATTAATTTGTTTTAAAGAGACCCTTCATTCGCTATACGACATTAAATGGTTCTGGGTACTTTTTGTAGGTCACAAAACACACACGGTCCACAGATTTAAATTAAACTTTAAAGACTTAAAGATAATGATGGTAGGAAGCTTTAATAGGAGACTTTCCAACACTAGGTGGCAGCAGACATACCGGGTAAATTTCCATTGTTTACGTAGTTCTGAACATGCGCATAATTCTGAGAACAATGGATTTACCCGGTAAGTCTGCTGCCCTCTATCGTCCCAGAAAGTCCCCATTGCTGAGGTGCTATAGCTTTTGAGAAATTAGTAAAACAATCACGACAATATAATGTACCCAAAGAATCTTCATTTGCTACGGTTTGCGACATTAAAGTGATAATACGGAAGTGATTTTTTGGAAGAGTAAATTCACTGCCATCATGCCGCGTTTTTCAATCCGATTGTTGACAATATCAACAAATTGAGAGTCACTGTATTCAGTGAAACCACCCAAAAAATTGTAACGGTTAAAGTTTAAAGTGGGCTTTTAAATGAACAAAAACACTGTTGGTTTAAACGATTTTGTTTATAGCTGTCATAGGGCGTATAGGGTAAAGTTATTTTGTGTTATTACTGTAATAGATATTGTCATTAGGGCTTATGGTATAGTCATTTGGTGTAATTTCCGTGCAAGATGGCATCAAACGTAGAAAATTAAATTAATTTTGTCCTTTTTGAAACTTTAGGAGGAAACTCAATAATTTGTTTCAAATGGTGGCATTTGGTAATTTCCCTTGGTCACAGTAAACCCATTTGTGGTCATCCTTTATATCCAATAATAGTCTGTCCCCTTGATGAATATCTGTGTTCATTAGTACTACTGGTATACAGGGATCAATACTAAAGATGACTGCATGCACATGTACATGACTCTTTAAATTGAGCTAATAGTATCTCTTTCAAGCCCTTCATTTACCAACCAACGAAGTCTTTCCACCACCTTCTTGCCTCTATACTCTCTCATCCCAACACCGGGTAAAAACCACAAGAGATACGGGCTGAGCTTTTGCCTCCTCCCTCCCTTCCCCAATGCGGCTCGCTCGGTACATCTCCCCCATTATCACAGAATCAGCAATTAAGATACCGGCTGAGTGGTACATGACTCTTTAAGTTGAGCTGATAGTCTCGCTTCCAAGCCCTTCAGCTACCAATGAGCGAAGTCTTTCCACCACCTCCTAGCCTCAAATCTTCTCGACACCGGGTAAAAACCACAGAGATACCGGCTGAGTGTTACATGCCTCTTTAAGTTGGGTTGATAGTCTCTCTTTCAAGCCCTTCAGCTATCAATGTGCGAAGTCTTTCCACCACCTCCTAGCCTCAAATCTTCTCGACACCGGGTAAAAACCACAGAGATACCGGCTGAGTGTTACATGCCTCTTTAAGTTGGGTTGATAGTCTCTCTTTCAAGCCCTTCAGCTATCAATGTGCGAAGTCTTTCCACCACCTTTTTGCCTCTCCTCATACTCTCTCATCTCAACACCGGGTAAAAACCACAAGAGATACCGGCTGAGCTTTTGCCTCCTTCTCCCTTTCCCGAATGCGGCTCGCTCGGTACATCTCCCCCATTATCACAGAAGCAGCAAAAGAACCGGGATAACTCAATTATGGCCCAATATTATGTATGGATGCGCGGTGCGAACGCCTTGTCTTCCCCCCAGGGCGACTTTGATGGGCTTAGATGACAAATTGGTTTCTCTGGCGCATACCATGTGTACATGCTGGGCAGTGTTGTGTTGTCTCAATCGATCTATGGTATACCGGGAACCCGGATTCCTTTAAAGGGGTAGTAAATTTGTGTGGATGGGATGGGGTCTTTTTGATTGTTTGTTTGTTTGTCTATTTGTCTCTCTGTTTTTTTTCTGTGTTTTTTGTGTGTTTTTTTTTTTTTTTTTTTTTTTTTGGGGGGGGGGGTGTTTGTTCGGGGTTATGTGTTTAACGCTTCATACGAAGTCTGGACCTAAGAACACAAGAAGACCACGTAATACATGGTCTATAAATGTAAATAACACACTGTTATTTACAGTGTTAAAGAATAGGGTTGTTCTTGGTACGTAACAAAGAAATGTCAACATAATGTAGTGACTGCAACCACATAGTTATGAGTGTCTGTTTGTTTGTTTGTTGGAGTATTGGTATTTTAACGCTACATACGAAGTGTGGACCTAAGAACAAAAGAAGTCCACATTATGCAGGGACTTGCTGTATACACGTACATACAGTATTGTTGAAGAAAAGGGTTTTCCTTGATACAGAACAAAGGGTGACTGCAGCACGAAGTATGTGTGCTTTGTTTGTTGAAGGGGACCAAATTCAATCCATACCACCTTGTATTCATGACACATTATCAACCAACTATCATGTGAAGGTTTCATTTAGAAGAAAAAAAACTCAACTTGTTTAATGGAAAAAGGTGCACAAAATGCCTGTAGTTTTTGTTGAGTTTTTGTTTGTTTGTTTGTTAATGCGCATCCATGCAATATGTATTTTAATTTGGATATAACATTATTTCATACTCAATGTCCAAAAGAATTTGATTATGATTATTGGTACCAATATTTATTTGTCATCACACACGTGCAATACACACACGTGCAATACAATGCATAACCAAACCAACTGGTCAAGAAAAAGACAGAAAAACAGGGAACCAAATTATGTTTGCCCTCTGGCGTTTAGCTCTGGATAACATCAAGGTAATGAAATTTGATTAGATTTGGACTGAAATCATGACAAACTCGAGGTAAAATACATAATAAAGGATTTAGAGCAAATTTTCAATGCAAATTTGTACAAAAAGCACGCAAACGGTAGATACAAACATAATAACGTTCAGTATATTTATGATTGTGTGTTATATTTAATTGTGTGTTGCATGTGATGCACAGACATTTTCCTCCATTGTAGGACCCATAAACTGAATTGAAGTAAATTGAACTGATGGAACATACAAATTAAAAACAATTCATATACAGCTCTAGAAATACGGGGAAAAAAGTCTTTTTAAAATATAAGAAAAAAGTATGTCTCAGGGTATCAATTCATTTAAAATTGTTTCAACCAATAAGAAAATTGAGTTCAAAAAATATTAAACAGATTTTAGTTGAGTAAAACAAAATATCGTTTTCTCCGGTGCTTTGAGAAAGATTCGCGAAAAGCCATTTTACTTCATCACTTACGTTACGTCAATGTGGGAGTTCTGTTTTGTATAGACGCTTTGTTGCAGCATGGATGAATAAAAACCAAGCAACATCTTATTTCTTATACAAATTACCTAAAAGTATTGTCAATTTTGAGCATGCCGTTTACGGCAGAAAGGTAGGTCGTTGTTCAAAATGTTTGATCCTAATTTTTGGATCAAATACCAAGTGTACAAATATCAAAATTACGTTTAAATTAGTAAACAAACACTGCGTAATGAGTTTAAAGGCATTGGACACTATTGGTAATTATACTAAAAATAATGGTTGGCATAAAACTTACTTGAAAAGGCCATGGAGAGCTGTTGATAGTATAAAACATTGTTAGAAAGGGCTCCCTCTGAAGTTACGTAGTTTTTGAGAAAAAAGGGTAATTTCCCACTCTAGTATTAAAAGACTTCCGGCCTGAAGCCTTTTAGGTATCTGAAAGCACACATATTCTTATGTGCAAACAAGGGTGTTTTTCTTTCTTTCATTATATTCTCAGCAACTTCGATGACCAAGAGTCCAAATTTTCACCGATTTGTTGTTTTATGCACATGTTGAGATACACCAAGAGATAATACTGGTCTTTGATAATTACCAAAGGTGTCCAGTGCCTTTAAATAGTATTCCCGTTATTTTTTTTCCCCGGCCCAAGTAGCTGTTTAAGACGTTGCAGCCGGATCGAGCCCCAAAACGATCCTGCTGTTATGTAGGTCTGTGCGTATTGACTTAACTCCGTTACTGTGTGCACGGTTTGTGTAGAGACAGGAACTGTGTACACAACACACATATAGCTTTATGCGACCAACTCGATAACGATCCGGAAAATAAAAACCCACAGGGAAAAAAAAAAAGTTTTCAGAGGCAAATGTGATGAATGTCACTTAAGTTGATTTCAGATCTGGAATGTCAGGGAAAAGTTTGTGTAAACTTGTAGGAAATGGTGTAATTTATACAAGAACAATGCTTGTAAAAACACGGTGTATGTAAATGCTGCGTTTTTGGCATAAAATCTCACAGGTCAAAGTGAATTGAAATTTTTGCTGGACATAAGTGAGGTAAAGTTGTATTGCAATACTTCAGAAATGAGTTTATAATGTGAAAGCTTTGCGATCCTTGGTTTACCGTAATAATGTTGCGTTGTCAGGGTGTGGGTTCGGTTCCTGGTCGTCTCATTTGTCCTTGGGCAAGGCAATTAACCAGTTGCTTGTTCTTTGGTTTGTGCTGTCAGAGTGTGGGTTCGGTTCCTGATCGTCTCATTTGTCCTTGGGCAAGGCAATTAACCAGTTGCTTGGCCTTTGGGCTGTGTTGTCAGAGTCTGGGTTCGGTTCCTGGTCGTCTCATTTGTCCTTGGGTAAGGCATTTAACCAGTTGCTTGTCCTTTGGGCTGTGTTGTCAGAGTGTGGGTTCGATTCCTGATGGGCTGTGTTGTCAGAGTGTGGGTTCGATTCCTGGTCGTCTCATTTGTCCTTGGGCAAGGCAATTAACCAGTTGCTTGTCCTTTGGGTTGTGTTGTCAGAGTGTGGGTTCGGTTCCTGGTCGTCTCATTTGTCCTTGGGCAAGGTAATTAATCAATTGGGCCATGTTGTCAGAGTGTGTGGGTTCGATTCCTGGTCGTCTCATTTGTCCTTGGGCAAGGCAATTAACCAGTTGCTTGTCCTTTGGGCTGTATAGTGTGGGTTCAATTCCTTGTCGTGTCATTTGCCCTCGGGCAAGGCACTTAACCATTTGCTTGTACAGCTGTGTGTTGTGTACTGAACGTAACAGAACCCTGTACTCGTCGTTTAGGAGCAAGCCCTGGTGTGCTTTTATGCATGGTTGACTGCAGATTGCACTGCATCATCGTCTTCAAGGTGATGTATAAGTGGCTCTCATAATTCGCTCCCCCCCCCCTCTCTCTCTCTCTCTCTCTCGCTCTGTAGTCGACCAAGGTCAGAATCATGATGAGATTTGCCCATTCTTGTCTACCCCTATCTGTCTTGAGTTTCTATTCATGGTTTACCTTCTTGTTCCCTTTCCTATCTCGTTAGAGGCTTGACACCTTTGATAATTGTTAAATACTATTATTCTCATTTGGTGTATTTGATGTACTTGATGTATGACCCCAACGTATGCATACAGTAAAAGATCTATGAAAGTTGTGACTAAAAATTGGTCATCGAAGTTACAAGGAAAAATGATGAAAAACACTCTTGTTGCACAAATAATGCGCGTGCTTTAATCTGCAAAGCAAGGCTTCATGCCTGATATTTTTATTTTATTTGAGTGAAACATTACTCCTTTTTCAAGAACTACGTTCAGAGGAAGCCGTTTCCCACAATGTTTTATACTATCAACTGCTCTCTGATGCTCGATACCAAGTCAGTTTGTATGCCAACAATTATTTTGAGTAGTTACCAATAGTGTCCCGTGCATTTAAACACTGTGACTGCATAGCATTGAGCTAATAACCTGTGTTTTTTATCAGCAGCCAGAATGAATCTCTGGTCCTCCGTTGTTTACACAAGAAACAAAAAAAATACATTGTAAGAAAACGGAGATTATTTCAAGAGGGCGCCTGTGAATGAAGCACTTTTTATTTATCTTCTCTCCCCTCCCCCCCCCCCCCCCCTAAGGCTTAAACATTTGTTCGTTTAGCTCTCGGATCGAGAGTTGAAGGCATCAGATTCACTCAGTTATTCAAATCGCTAGAATTGATGGCTTCACGGTGAAACATGAGTCACATTAACTATGTATGAATTCAACCACGTTATCGAACCAGTTGTTTGTTCATGTCGCAGCCCCGCCTCTAGTTATAACATACTGGAATTATAATAGTGCGGGAGCAGTCTCCAAAATCAACCTCGTACCCATGAACGATTAAACGTCTTTGGTGCGTCTATAAAAAGGTCCCAACCACGGGGATGAGGGTGTTTTTAGGGTGTGGACTCTTTTCAGACAGTCCCCAGAGGATGGGAGCCTGGTTATGTGGGGACAATGAGCAACGCGGGGCAGTCTTAACACTTGTTCGACCCCTCATGCCATGAAGTCTGGTAGGGATGCTCAACAGGGGTTCGAGAATGAACTCGTGCAGACTTTGACTTTATCAGGTTCAAAAAGTAGCTAAGCAAATTAATGATGCTTACTAGAACAAGGCTACCAGCCACAATGACTGGTATCCCGCCTCTTTTTGCTTAGCAGTAAATTGTTAAAACAATATTTTGAAATTGAGCCGTGACCTCTTAGTGGAACCGAACCAGTTCTCTGAAGCCATGGCAGTCTGCCATCGAAACAAATTGTTTACAATATTATGACATATGCATGTGTTTGAACGCATCACAAAACAAATTATTTACAATTATGACATATGCATGTGTTTGAATACATCACGGCAAATTAAAAGTGATTGTTCGTTCAGGGTTAATGATGCTAGAGGTATGTTTACACAGTCGCGTATCACAATCGCATTACCTTAATTGGTTGTAAGTCTAGTTGTATAAACTTAATTGCAACAAAACGGCTCCCTTTCTTTTCTTAGATGGGACAAAAACTACAACACAAGAGAGTGGACATTACCTATGAAAAAAAAATGTATACTTCATGAAAAAATGTGTTCGTAATGTATCGAGCCGTACATTGCCTTGATTCAAATAAAGTAAGCATACTGACAAAACAAACATATTTTTTGGGGAAGCTCGGAATGTAACTTATCTTGGTTCAAAAAAAGTTAAATAACCATACCCATTGATACCCATTGATACCCATTAACCATACTGCCAGAAGAACCGGATTTTTCCTGGAACTAACTAAGATTGTACCTTGTCTTGATTCAAAGAAAGTAAACACAGGCCTACCAGTATATGAACAGTTCTACAAAAACAATGCTCTATCCCCAATATTGACGCATATAGAGCGCAAGCATATTTGCTAGAAGAAGTAGATTTTTCTTCGGAACTAACTAAGAATGTACTTTTGCCTTGATTAACAAAAAGTAGGCATATGCATTGTATACCAGTATGACAAATTATACTAAACATATTGTTAATGATGTGACCTAGCTTGATACAAAGAGAGTATAAAGCACGATTCTTGCCAGAAGAAGCAGATTTTTCCTTCAGAAATAACTACGATTGTGCCTTATCTTGATTCAAAGAAAACCACTCCAGTACGACATTTCTGCAAACAATTGCTAATACTGTGTTTTATCTTGATTCGAAGACAAGATAAGCTAATGAAACCAGTAGTTCTGTTATATAGAGTAATACAAAATACTGCATTTTATCTTGAAGATAAAATATTCGTTTTATTGGCTTTGGGGAAAATAGTAGTGATACACTGTGCACTTTTTAGAGATGTATGCGAAGCAGTGGAGCCGACAATTTCACAGATTTTAGAGAGATAAATTGATCTACTTTAAATGTATGAACTAATAAAAAAGGTCTTAGGCAAAGGGTATGCAAGTTCTTAGGCAAAGGGTATGTTTTTGAACCAGATATATAGGGCGAGTGTTAACAGAGTGATGGACGTTTCAATTTTCCAATGGTTGTACGTGGTGTTAAATTAACACCCATGGTGTTCATTATGTAGGTCGCGACGCCCGCGGAGAGAGTCAGTGTGTCACCTGCTTGCACTTACTGTGAACTTTGGGGTATCCTATTTTTGTTTAGTCCGGGGGTTCGAGGTGGGTTTCTCGTATAGTTTGAACAGGTAGTGTTACTCATGGCATTACGTGTTAGCAAACTATGTCAGATTTGCCAGTTGAAAAGACATGCACGTCTCGATTTCAAAAAGCAATAAAAGCCATCTCAACTGATACCTGGTCCTCGCGTAAAAACACGTTACGATGTTCTGTCGATGCTCCAAAATTATGGAACACTCTCTCTCCCAAAATAAAAAATGCTTCTTTTTTTACAAACAATTGAAACTATGTTGAAGACTCACTTGTTCTGCATTCTGCAGCTTGTTAGTTTCTGTTAATTTGGCTACCTTTCTCATGTTTATTTCTGTTTATGTGATTGCATTATTTTCGTAGATCTGTTTTTTGGTACTGTTGCCCTGGTTTTACTAATCATTCTTTAACGACACCAGCACCATAGCGCTTAGAAACGTTTATTAAGCGCGGTAAAAATATATTTTATTATTATCTTAACAATAAGTTGTCAGTATTGCCACAGTTATTTGTAGTGTGACGTCAAACTTTGCTTAGCAATTAGGATTGATAGACAGTTAAGATCAAAAGGACCGATTTGTAAAAGAGTTGTAACTGAATGTCAATTGAGTCTGTTTACTGAAAATTTGTAAAATTCATACTCAAAGTAGACCTACTAGTAAGACCCTATTTCTTATAAAAAAAAAATAATAAAAAACTGCTTAGCGAAAATATGCAGGACATCAGTCGCAGACGGTACATGTGACATGGTATTAATTTGGCTGTTACCTTTAATATTCTGGTAAGCACATTTGCTTTGTGTGATTCTGTGAATAGGGAACCTGATCGGTATAACTGTCTAAAAAGAACAAGTACCTGGTAAGCGAAAATATGCAGGAAACCAGTCGCAGACAGGACTTGTGACATTTTGGCTCGTCACCTTTAACAATATTATGGTGCTAGCAAAACTGCTTTGTGATAAGCTGTATTGTGGAACTCAGTGAATAGGGGACCCCGATCGGTATCACATTCTGAAAAGAGTGGAAGTACGCTACCCTGGCTAAACAGCACAAGGATATTTAAACACGAAAGGTGTCATTTTAATGTCAAAGGTTAAATTGTTTCTTCTATAGTAGTAATATTTATTTTCAATCCATGAGCGCCTTTACGAATGATATCCTAATAATCAGAAACACAGACACTAACGTGACCAAGTGGCTAATTTAGAGACCAACTGCGATTATGGTATGAAACGCTTCACTAGAGTTTATATTATTGCATTGGATGCCTGTGGCGATTGATATTTATATTTTTTAAAGCTAACGTGGTCACCAGATAGAAGTGGGGATTTCCGATGCGAGAGATTTGATATTTTTTTTGGTGGGTGGATAGAAGAGTCAGTGAGTTGTAATGTTGTTGGGGACTGAGCGTGAACTATTATGGAGTGGAGAGATATGGGGGGGTCAATGGTCGAGTTGTATAGTGAGCTATCTGAGCCGACTCTTATGATCTGAGGACTGAGTTCTGATGGAGTTTTAGTGAGTTTATTTTAGTGAGAAGTGAAAAAGCTAAGTGGGCCATCTGATTCAAATTGAGTACTTTAGGACTGAGTTTTGATGAGTTATTTTGAGTCACCTGTATCGTTTACGAGTCAAGAGTGAACCTGAGATGTTAATCGTGTTATGACCAAAATGTGTGTGTATATTTAAAACTTAATCTTACATCCTTAAACAAAACAACTCATACCTTATGTCAGAGGTCACAATGTACTTCTTATGACCAGATTAGACTGGCCAGAGTCTTAAAATTGAATTCAGTTTAGAAATTTCTTCCAATATTTGAAACAACAAACAAATGTATGAAATGTAATTCAAGCATTACATACAGACTACAGCAACAATTGAGACATCGTTATTTCATTATTACGAATGTGTAGGAAAAGTGTGAAGCATAGTGCTTCTTAACATTTTCCCTGTGACAGACAGATTTGGACTGGATAAAGGACAAACTGACAGATGAGACCAGCAAGATAAACAAATAGTTATAGAATCTTTCATTCTCGACTCTTTTTTAAAAGAGCTAAATAATGTTTAAATTGTTTAGACAACTCGTGAAGTTATCGAGCACAAATCGATGACGACGTCTCACTACAAACCCTTTTTTAACAGGATAAGTTCATTTCTCTGTTAATTAGCAAAATTCCTCTCGACACATCAACATAACACAAATGAAATTCAACCCACCATCTGGCGATCTAACATGTAACAGAAGACATCCCAAGCCGAGCTGGCTCAGATAAATTGTGTTTTTTTCATTAATTCACTTATGACATTTAAGAGCTTTTTTATAATTTGCGTTGTTGACACTACCCCCCCCCACCCCCTACCCCCACGGGACAATAATCCACAAACACCCCACGGGTTACAACCCCCTCCATCCTCGGGGGTTCCCCACTACGGGTTACCAAAAAGAAACACCGTCATCGCAGTATCAAGTTCAAAGAAACAGACATGGGGAGTTTCTGAATAACTGTAACTAAACAGACACTCTTCTCTAACCCTATGTGTGCATAGAGTAACAAGAGACGTACAGCTCTGAGCATCAAATAAAAAAATTTAAAAAAAAAATAGAGGGGAAAAAAAAGGACAATATTTTTGAAGATCGGCTGATGCTTAAAGGATGAAAAATTCAAATGTTCTCCAGGGCTAGGCTTTATTAGATTTTGTCACGGCTCAGGTGGCAAACCTGAAGCATTTTTTGTTTGCGTTTGTATTTATTTTAGGATTTGATTCACCGGTGTGGAGTGTCAGTTACTGCCTCGTCTGATGCATTTAAAAGGAAATATGATTTGGCCACTTGTAGTCTCTGACGCGCCTGAGAAACAGTTCTAGATATAGAGAGATTCATAAAGTATCGAAATGTCATATTCGAAGAATATGGGTGGTTCAATACAATCATATCCAATCCAATCTATCTCAAATCTGACAGGACTAAAAGATCGCTTCGTATCTCATAGTATGTGAATTAAGGTGGTTCAATTCTTTCCAATCCCGTCCAGTCTATCTCAAATCTAGTACACGTTCGCTTTTGATAAATTATCATGGAAGTCTGCGAGTTTTGTGTTGTTAAAGCCATGGTATTTCCGGCTGTTGATCTACCTTTATTCCTCTTAATCCTTTTACAAATCTGTGGTTTGAGGTGATTTAATTCAATCCATGTCCAATCCAGTCCAATTTTTCTCAAATCTAGTACAACTTCACTTTGTATCTCATGGAAGTCTGTGAGTTTTTGTGTTAAAGCCCTCGTATTTCCGGCTGTTGATCTATCTCATTCCCTTGGTAATGTGTTTTGTGATGAGTTCAAGCGTTAATTGGAGCATAGAGAAAGTATCAAAGAAATTTGAGCTTCTCAGAGCGAGGCGTTGAAGGCATTGACCTAAACTTACCTTTTCATGCTTAGCGATAACCAGTAGTGTTCTGAACCCATTTCGTTCAAGATGATGATCATATTATACCATTCGCTTTACCTATCATGGAGGACGTAGAGCAACCTCTAGCCCGTTCCGATCTGTGTCAAATTTTATGGTTTTGCTTACCGTAAGCAAAGAAAATGCGCTTCAGGGAGTTTTTGCTTGTGCTCGCGCGATATTCCTCGCTTACACAGCTAGCGCAGAAATTAGGCGCTTGCACAGTTAACTATGGTGTTATATCGCAAACCAAATAAATATTTTTCACCATCCCACATAAAAACACAAAACAAGAAACATATACATTAACAACAGACACAAAATTGATGATAGGAATGCACTCAGGCATTAAGCTTTCGATAAAGTACAAGGTAATAAAGTTCATCAAAAGAATATCAATACAATTCTGACCCGCTGTGTAGCTCAACATGTGATGTCATATCGGTTACACAGTATCAGTTTGTGATCCGGGCGAGGCACAATTCCCCACTAAACCACGAATATGCGTTCCATCAAAGTTAACACAAAAACAACTGTCTTCTTGGTTTAATAAATAAAAGAAATAAAAAAATAAAGAAACAAAAATTGCTATGACTTCCTTCTATTTTATGGTGTTTTAAAGGCACCTGGAAATAGGATTTTTGTTCTTTTAAACATAAGAGTATATGTTTATTAACAATAAAGTAATTTTTTGAGTAATTGTTTGTCACGATTTATATGTAAAAAAAAATTATTAAGTGCTTGGGGGGTTGACTCCGCCTACCCCTTTTGTACCGCAATGCCGACCAGGTGTATTGCTGCTGGATGCAGCAAAGCAACTAAAGATGGGGTCAGTCTTAGCTACGGCTAGCTTCAGCTTTGGCTATGGCTGTAGCTTTGGCTATGGCTGTAGCTTAGACTACGGCTAGCTTCGGCTGTGGCTAGCTTCAGCTACGGCTAGCATTGGCTAAGGCTATGGCTAGCTTTGGCTACGGCTAGCTTTGGCTACGGCTAGCTTCGGCTACGGCTAGCTTCGGCTACGGCTAGCTTTGGCTACGGCTAGCTTTGGCTACGGCTAGCTTTGGCTACGGCTAGCTTTGGCTATGGCTAGCTTTGGCTACGGCTTGCTTTGGCTACGGCTAGCTTTGGCTACGGCTAGCTTTGGCTACGGCTAGCTTTGGCTACGGCTAGCTTTGGCTACGGCTAGCTTTGGCTACGGCTGGCTTTGGCTACTCTGGCTTTGGCTACGGCTGGCTTTGGCTACGGCTGGCTTTGGCTACGGCTGGCTTTGGCTACGGCTGGCTTTGGCTACGGCTGGCTTTGGCTACGGCTGGCTTTGGCTACGGCTGGCTTTGGCTACGGCTGGCTTTGGCTACGGCTGGCTTTGGCTACGGCTGGCATTGGCTACGGCTGGCATTGGCTACGGCTACCTTTGGCTAAGGCTAGCTTTGGCTACGGCTAGTTTTGGCTACGGCTAGCTTTGGCTACGGCTAACTTTGGCTATGGCTAGCTTTGGCTATGGCTGGCTTTGACTATGGCTAGCTTTGGCTACAGCTAGCTTTGGCTATGGCTAGCTCTCGGATAACTTTGAGGGTATGTTTTTAGCTTTTGCCAAGTGACACGATTTTGTATTGATACCGCATGCGACTCACCGTGCGTGCAGGTCCTATGTGACCGTCCACACATTATACAGCAGCCATAGTGCGTGCGTGCAGTCTGCTCTGTGGCCGTATTTCTATAATAATACGTAAATTTAACATGTTAAAGTTCCAATGTACGTATGTGTGTAAAATCGTGTCTAAATTAGTTTTGATGTGCCATGTTCCCAGACGTAATGTACGGGGGCCTGACTACAAAGTTTCTCTTCAAATATCGCGCCTTGAATTACGTCACGAACAGTGCCCTCTCGGGTCGGGGCCTACTCGTAAATTTGTAAACACAATCAAAACTAATATTTTTAAACCTTAGTTAATTTTTTATTCACATTCCTCTCATAAAAACACATATTTTAGTACAAAAGCTTTATTAAAAAAAAAAAAAACACTTCCAGGTGACTTTAAGGGTGTGGTTTTTGCAAAGTTTTGGATTTGCATTGTTTTATTGTTCACTGTTGTGTGATTTTATTAGCGTTTGGGTGCAATCTCCTTTTTATAATTAAATAATTATATTTTAACGTTGGCAGGGTGTTCAACTTGTAATTAATGTGTATTATGTCTACAGTTTTAAAATACATAAAATAAAGTAAAAAATAAGTGTATTATACATTGAATGGTAGTTAAAGGGGAGGAATGTACGGTTGGTAATCACTCTAAATTAATATATACGGCAGTTTCGATCGTAAACATGTTTTTAAGAAATATTTCACTTCAATGAAATGTGGTTGTGTAAAAAAAACAATTGTTAGCCTTAGAGCCATAGAATTTGAATCCCAGAAACGTTTATTTCAGATAACGTTTCTCAGATGATACTCCTGGTACAGATTAAGCCTCCTTCGTGAACATTTCGCTCCGGTTTTCGGCCATACCTCAAAAACGCAAACACCTACTGAATTGAAATGAACTTTTTCACGTGTTAGATTATTGCATCTATATTTAAATAGGAATAAAACAATCCAACGGCTTAACAAATTACACTATTTGCCTTCAAACCAGCTGGTAGCACCCAATGAGAGCGCAACCATTAGGGTATAATGCTCTGCATGAACGCCAAGTCAGGTTCGACTTGATAGCGATCATGGTCACCACTTATTGCAAAATCCCTTAGTGAATTCTAGAGCCTAGGACAAACATATAATTCCCGGCTGAAAGGACTTCCGTCTCTGTCCACAACTCCATAATAAAACCTAACCAGATGTGAAATCAGCCTGTCACACGAAAACATCGAGCCCCTCAGCACATCTTCAACTCACTCTTTGCTCTAAACATCACTAAATAACTCGCTCTATACATACCCAGAGGCTTTCTTTCTCTATCATTTCAATGGATTTTCTTATAGAAGAGGCATGCTTTTTTTTGCAGCAGCTTGCGCCGTGTGCTCATGTTTACCCCCTTCTTCGGTAATTATGTTCGGGAGAGATATAGATGCCGTGAACAGTGCAATTAAGTGAAATTTATCATCCCTAGTTCCCGGTGTAGATGCATTCAGGGGGTGGTCGACTGTTCTTCGAGTTCAATGAACCCGTCTACCGTTGAGTTATTAGTACATCATCTTGTGGCGTGCATGGTCTAGCAATTAACCAGCAGAGTGTGGGTTCGAGTCCAAGTCGTGACACCTGTGTGCTTAAGCAAGACACATAACCATGATGCTGCGTCCTTCGGATGGGACGTAAGCTGGTTGGTCCCGTGTGTTGTGTAACGCACGTAAAAGAACCCTGGTTTTATTGGCTTCGTAATGTGTCTCAACAAAAAAGACAGACAAAATTGTCTATATGTTATCACCTGCCGGCTAAAACTTGCTCTTGTAGCTAAAGCTTTATGATGACACCAACGTCCGCATAACCAACAGTATATCAATCACAGCGGTAACCGTTATTTTGTATTTTTTTTAGAATCCGTAAACGGACGAGTTAAACAGATACCGTCATAAACGAAGGGACTGCGGATTGCAACGGCCTTAATAAACCCGGCTCTCGCCACGGCAACAGGCATTATAACATTTCTGACATTATTTCATTTCGCCCACGTCTCTCCCAGTGCGCTTAATTAGTACCCATTGAAAGCAGCAGAGTACAGTATTTTCAAAAGTCAGTAACAATGTGTCCCCCTTAAAAACACTCTAACCACGCCGGGGAATAAAAACATAAAAATACAGTCGAGACAACTTTCAACAACAGCTCATTTGCCCTGCCGGTGATTGACAGTAATTTCATAGTTTCCTATCACACCTTGTCGCTGTCCTTGATTAACAACCGTCACCTCTCTTCTTTACATCCATCGTCCCATATGGTATCCAAGCAACTCAGCAATATTCAGTAATTGTTGTGTTGTGATATTGCCGTGTTGTGGGTGACTCGTTGGTGACACAGTCAATCACTTAGACTGTTTGCAGAAACTACATTGGACGCTAATTTGTTTTTCTGTATATCAAATTTTGCCACTGTCGTAGTGTTTTCCAATGGGGAATTGTGTAATTGTGTTCTTCTAAAAAAAATCAAAAAAGGGAATCCTTGAAAAAAAAATCAGGGCATTTTTTCGAGCACGGTTATTCTATATTTAACATCTTTAATTTTATACTACGGACAGCTAAATGCATCGGGGACAAAATCAGAACTGACTCTGAATCCATACTTTAAAGGTACTATTACATGAGTAAAAAAACACACACATTAAAGACAATGGGCATTACTGGTAATTACTCACAATTATTATTAGCATAAAAACTTACTTGGTAACGAGTAATGGGGGAATGGTTGATAGTATAAAACATTGTGAGAAACGGCTCCCTGTGTAGTAACGTAGTTTTTGAGAAAGAAGTAATTTACCACGAATTTGATTTCGAGACCTCAGGTTTAGAATTTGAGGTTTCGAAATCAAGCATCTGAAAGCACACAACTTCGCGTGACAAGGGTGTTTTTTCTTTCATCTCGCAAACTTCGACGACCAATTGAGCTCAAATTTTCACAGGTTTGTTATTTTGTGCATATGTTGAGATACACCAAGAGAGAAGACAGGTCTTTGACAATTACCAATGGTGTCCCCTGCCTTTAAAGGTACTACTACATGAGTAAAAACACACACACATTAATACACGCAACTGTGTTGCCTACACTCTGTGGACATTACTTTGTTATACACAACTTCTGAGGGAAACTATACTCTTTAACATTGTAAAACACACTGTGGGGAATTGCACATTATAGTGTTTGATGTCCTTTTCAGTTTCTTGTTTTAATTGACAACTTGGGCACCGACTGTGAGTCATGTAGACTTTTTTATTTTGTTTCCAAACTTGACCACCTATTAACCATTTTCTGAGATTCCATTTGACACGCTGGTTGTATTGAAATCCACATAATGGACGTGACTATGTTTATATAAAAATAGTTTTCAATACACCTTTAAAGTCATGTGTTTACCCGTGCCTACAATCTTTTAACACTAGAAAACTCAGAGCAAATTTTGTTAACTATTTCCTTTCACACTTGAATTGCTATTCCTGGAGAACTCATGGGAAATAACAATATTTCTCAAGAAAAATCAACCATTGCTTGGGAAAACGGTTGAGTGAGACAACCCCGGGTTGAGCACACCGAGTGTTCATTTTTACAAGGATAATTGCATTCCGTGTGAAACGAACATGACGGCGGGGTTAAAATTACCCGGGAGTTTCCTGGGAATGCGCTCTGTAGTGTGAAGTGGGCTTATGTGGGTCCCAGCTTGTTTAGCTCGTAATGGAGCAGCGTCATGAGCAATCTTAGAAGGTTCAATCAATTGGGATGCACTAAATACTAAACTCCACAGCGGTTCGGCCCATCGGAGAATACCCGAGCGAGAACGACCTTATGACGTCATTTTACATATGCTTGCATCTTTTAGAAATGAAAATATTAACAACCAAGTCCTAGTGGTTAGTCCACTCTTATGTAACAACTCCCCAAACCTGCTGCTACAAATGTACTTGAATAAAGAGGTCTGAAGCAGTGCTTGCATCTTTTAAACATGAAAATATAAACAACCAGGTCCCAGTGGTTCTTATGTAACAACTCCCCAAACCTGCTGCTACAAATGTACTTGAATAAAGAGGTCTGAAGCAGTACTTGCATCTTTTAGACATGAAATCATTAACAACCAGGTCCTAGTGGTTAGTCCACTCTTATGTAACAATTCCCCAAACCTGCTGCGTGGGGGATCGTCGCGAACCGTGCCGGAATGTTCCGAGAGCACACGAAAAGTTCCGAACCGCTGTAGAGGTTAGTTTTCAATTTGACTTCCAAACTGGCACACAAGCCGCCTGAAACGCCAATGCAAGATAAGTCTGTCCATTCATCAATTTATAACGGTACACAATAACCTGTAGATGAACTTTTACAAAGCATCTTCAGCCACATCAACCTTCTATTTGTGGCCTCCTGTTCTTCACTTTAGTCTTTTCACCCTCATCACCCCCCCCCCCCTCACAACCCGTAATTTGTCCTTGGTAATGAAAGGGTGTCACGTCTACGTGAATGGATTTGTATATGAGCGTGTTCTGGCCATCTTGAGTGGGAGGTGGTATTATTAACGAAGGGATGAGCATCTCCCGAGGTCACCCCGAGTACTCTCCGAGGTATAGGTGCAAATCCCATCCATTAGAAATCAGGGTTTTAAGATCGATTTGCTAAACTGCATTTGACCCCTTTACCATTATTATTAGTGTAAATTAAAAATCTGAGTCGTGTTCCCTGCTTGTTTGTAAGCACTGCAATGGATACTGATATTTATCACACATTGCACAGGGGCCAGACTATCCAGACGTCTAAGATGCAGCTTAATCCAGACACTTCGTGCATGACATCACACTTGTTGTCTCCATGCACATTTTGTTGCAGATTCAACGTCTACGGTATAGAATTGCACAAATCAACAAATTGATGTGAATCAGTATTTGGACGACAATTACTTATTCTAGAGTCATTGTGAAGTTAGCGGGTAGCTTGGTAGGATTCGAACCCATACCATCGTGTTTGTAAGTCCTGCAGTCCAACCAATGGGCCACTGTTTCAACGACAACGTTGGAGAATAGAACTTGCCGGTGTTCTGATAGTATAGTCGGTGAGGAAGCCATAAATTCGGACAAGGTCAAACGTTGTGACGCGTCTATATTTGTAGTGAATGGGTAATCACCCCCCATCCCTTTGGCTGCCTTGAAACGGGGGAGACACACAAATAATTGGCACTGCTTTAAGATATGTCTTCCTGCTACCATGTAATGTCACACTTTAACGAGCAATGTTTGTAGATTGGAAAAAAAATTGTACCGTGTAGTATTTCCCTCAAACCAATGTTTGTGCATTCCAGTTTTAATATCAAACTCGTTTCACAGTCTGACGAGCCTCGCGGTAGAACCAACTCGACCGAAATGGCATCTAAAAAAAAAAAGGCGGCATCTTCGCCTTGGTTTACCGACCGTGCTCGGAATTGTCATCTGGATCCGCTTTGTTGTCATTCATACATATCAAGTGTGTTGTCGTAGTCCAGTTGCTCTCATATTGCTGTTTGTGATTTTGTTTCCCTCTTTCGGCATCATGTCGGCATCATGTCGGCATCATGTCGGCTGGAGGAGTTTTCTCATGTCTTTCATTTCGGGAACACTGGTCTGAATCCAACCTAAGACTGGAGTTTTGCACAATCTTAAAGGCAGTGGACACTATTGATAATTACTCAAAATATTTATTAGCATAAAACCTTTCTTGGTGACGAGTAATGGGGAGAGGTTGATGGTATAAAACATTGTGAGAAACGGCTCCCTCTGAAGTGCCAATAGTTTTCGAGAAAGAAGTAATTTTTCACGAATTTGATTTCGAGACCTCAGATTTAGAACTTGAGGTCTCGAAGTCAACCATCTAAACGCACACAACTTCGTGTGACAAGGGTGGTTTTTTTTCTTTCATTAGTATCTCGCAAGTTCGATGACCAATTGAGCTTAATTTTTTCACAGGTTTGTTATTTTATGCATATGTTGAGATACACCAAGTGAGAGGACTGGTCTTTGACAATTACCAATAGTGTCCACTGACTTTAAACATCTGTGCATTCACGCTACGCCCGATATGCGAACTGGTATTCAACTGGTGATCGTCCAGAGTGTCAGATGAAACCATGCTCAAACAAATTCAAATCTCCCCTCCTTCCTCGCATTTCTCGTCCGTTTTGTTCATGTATGTTTGGATTTCGTCTCAGTCTCTATCTTCGCTTCTATCCTCTTCTTCTTTTTAAACCTCCATTCGGTTAGTCTCTAGTTGGTTTAGTCGATTTTGTCATATGTCACATATCGTGCATCAAATACCGACATGGCAACATGCTTAAGACTCTTCAAACCAATGTGTTTCTAATCGTCATCTTTACAAACTGACTCAAAACTTTCTTCATCGTTGAATCTTTTGACCTACCGATTATCATGCAAGCCTAGGTGATGAAGGCATCTCTAAGAAGTGACTTAATAAGTTAGTTTATATTGGATATTTGTGATATGTTTGTACATCGAATATCGATGTTGCTTTTGAGGTATTGGATGATTTGACGTCTACAATGAATGGTCTCCTTATAAACATCGATACTTCATATTGGACAACATTCGTGAATGTCCAATATCCAATATCTTAAACTTACTTTACTGTCATTAAATTATCACTTAAAGGCAGTGGACACTTTTGGTAATTGTCAAAGACTAGCCTTCACAGTTGGTGTATCACAACATATGCATAAAATAACAAACCTGTGAAAAGTTGAGCTCAATCGGTCATCGAACTTATTAATGAAAGAAAAAAACACCCTTGTCACACAAGGTTGTGTGGGTTTAGATGGTTGATTTCAAGACCTCAAGTTCTAAATCTGAGGTCTCGAAATCAAATTCATGGAAAATTACTCGAAAACTACATTACTTCAGAGGGAGCCGTTTCTCACAATGTTTTATACCATCAACCTCTCCCTATTACTCGTTACCAAGTGAGGTTTTATGCTAATAATTTTTTTTGAGTAACTACCAATAGTGTCCACTGCCTTTAATGTATTAATAACACGTGTTTTTTGAGCATCATTTTCACATTGAAGTGCAAGTAGCCCCCACACACACTTGGGGGTTCTGGTGTACCTTTTCAACCGAAACTTTCGCGCCAAATTGCAAGTTCGATGCAATGTGTATCGTACGTCAACATTTATTGCAGATCAGCTGTTAGGGGTGGAGTGACTATGGGGAGGGGAAGGTAAGGGGTAGACGATTGTCAGTTCTAATTGACGGTATTGAAGTCATTTTACACCCTGCTTCCCTGCCGTGGGAACCGACGACCTATCTGATACTAAAATGACGGCGTCTTTGCAACGCCCACCGAGCGTGAGGCCCGAAATCTGTTTACAATTACTACACAGTTCATGCAGAACATTTTGGGTATTATTCTCTGAAGGCTATAGCGTATCAATTTTGTTTTTTAATAAGATGGCTGTACTTTCTGATAAGCAGATCAATAATCACCTTGAAGCAGCGTTTTTAAGGGGAAATCAGCACAGTGAACAAAAGCTACACTCTAAATTAGAGGGATTTAAAAGTTAATTCAAGGACTGTAGTTAGGGACAAATCCATTTTTCGATATAAAATTAAATCTTAAAAATTTGAGTTTTTAATGCTTAGGATCTATTTTTAAATCTAGAAATGGATTGGTCTTTAACTACAAATCTGTTGATTTACTTTTAAATCCCTTTCATTAAGAGTGTAATGAGGGCCGTCTAGACACTGTTTTGGTTTCCCTTACAGAACAAAAGAGTGTCCACCGGGTGAACGCCGCACAGATCGGTGTGCTTATGTACCGACCCTTGTGGGGTCTTTTACACAATGTACCCCACAAAGGTCTTTTGTTCAATTGGACCCCTGATAGAGGAATTCTTCAATCACTATGTCACGACTTCACGAACCCAGCTGTGCGTTGCTTTGTTGTTGGGGCTTTTTGAAACAAAATACTTTATAATAGTATTGTCTCCCTATTTTACAATCATCTTCTAAAAACTTGTTTCCACGCGGGTTTGCAGAGATACTTTTGTGTGTGGGTACGTATCCACATTCAAACCGGGGACCTATAACAAAAGGGACAATGGGTCCACGGTTGCTATCACAAAGGAAATCATTGTGGTCCCCGGTTGCTATCACAAAGAGTTGAACAAAGGAGGGTCCCCGATTGCAGGTGTGTCTGTGTGAGTGTGTATTTGATGTTGTTGTTAATGTATTTCTTAATTTTGTAAATTTAAAAAGTGTTTTGGATGTTTTTGATTCAAATGAATAAACAATACGTGAAGAAAATAACAATGATAGTCAGTCGAGGACGTCCTCGATTAGTAAAGAAAACAAAAATCGAAAATCCACATTTCCGGATATGGGATTCCACTCCCTTTTCCCTTAACAAAATTCGAGTTCCTAAACAAGATTACAAGTTAAAAAAAATTTAAAAAAAATCGGATTGAAAACTCGCCCACTCTTGGTAGACACAAATATACAAAGAAAGAGATACTCTTTGTAAGTCCATTTAAATAAATAAAGGTTCATAATCAAGAGAACTCGTTTTCGAATTCCAATAAATATTTTGTGTGTTTTCGTTTACTTCAGAGAGACAACTCAATACATTTGACTCACTTTAGGTGATTTAATTTAGAGAAAGGTTCCGAAACGTGAAAAATCGCTCTAGAATTCGTTGAACATTTATTGCGCTTTCTTTCTATCTTCAGAAACGAAACTACTGCATTGTTTGAGTTGGTAGATTTAGCATAAACAACCGAAGAATTTAAACAAATCATTTTAAAATTTGTGTGCATGAAACTATATGGTTGAAATAATGTATGTACATTGTATTTGGTTTAAAGTAACACCAGGGCCCAATTTCATGGCTCTGCTTACCGCCGAATTCTGCGCTTACGATCGCGATTCCCCGCTTACGTGCAAGCGCCGAATTTCTGCGCTAGCCTTGTAAGCGTAGAATGCCTAGTAACGTGGAGTACGCACGCGCAGAAGCCCAAATTCGCCGCTAACCCGTGAAATACGCTTGCCGTTAGCATATAATTCCCTGCTTCCGTAAGCGCCGATTCTTTGCTTACGGTAAGCAGAGCCATGAAATTGGGCCCATGTGGGTTTGCCAGGTAGGTTTTGTTCTTTAGAGAACTGTCTTGCTGCTATCCGCTGAGTATAAAATGAACTGTCCTTCTGATGATGTTATTTCGAAGACTTTCTGTAATTTTCAATAATTTATTCTATATCATCCACTGTGTATGATTTGATAAATATATGGTTTCCAAGCCGATTGCAAAATATAAAACCTCTCTTTGCAATGCTATAATCATATTTCATTTCTAGGTGGGTGGCCTTTCGAGCTTCTTCAATCTATTCTCGTCGTGTTGTAATTACTGTGTCAATAGTGGGAATTGGACTATTAAAGTAGAAGTTCAATGCCGATCGAATTAAATATTTATTAAAAGAATTATTGGGAATATGCCTACGCCGGGACACCTTTGTCTGCATTTGATTTCCTGCATTCATAACGGTAGGGTTATTGGCCGTGAAATCACATTATCTGACCATGTTAAATAACAAAAACTATATGTAAATATGCAAGTAGCAATGTTTTGTATTTCGGAATCGAAATTCATTTTGTTGGCTTTGCTTTGAGACGTTTGTGAATGGTTAACATGGTTGACTTATGTGAGGTTTTGAGTCAAGTGAAAGTTAAAACAAAGGAAGGCATAGCAATGTAAATGATGTGTGCTTTGCATTCAAGTAAATGTACACTACGATATATTTATCAATATCTAGATACTGGTATACACAGTTTCTTTGAATCGAGATATAAGGTATGTTGATGATAATGTTGGCAAACTGCCTTTGGTAACGTGTTTGCACACTACTCTCAAAATGCAAAAGAGTGAAAAGGCACTCTTTGAAGTGCCATATGAGGGACAACTCTTTTTCGATTTGGTTTTCTACTCTTTTAGATTGAAGTCTTTTAGACTGATTTTTCACTCTGTCCTGTAGTAAAACCCCTTTAAAGGACAACTCCTTTAAAGGAGCAACTCGAAATGAAAACAGCGGTGTTTACATTTAGAGAGTACGAATCAAGATAATGTACGACACTGACCCTTTTAATAAATCAGTTTCTTGGATTACTCTTATCTCTGTGAAAAAATATGAAGTTGCAGCAATGCTTCCAAATGTAGGCTACATGGTCCACAAAATAGGACAAAAACATACTCAACATCATATAAATGTATAAGGCTTATAAAAAAAATATAAAAAATTAAAACGTGCAACTGATGGAATGGTCTACTCTTTCGAAAGCCAATATTGTTCAATGCGTTTAACCAAAGGTGGTAATTTAATTACTTAAAGCCATGGACACTTTCGGTTAACAGTATTGTCCAAAGGCCTACACTTCATGTATCACAACTGATATAAAACAATACCAACCTATGAAAGTTTAGGCTCAATCGGTCATCGGAGTCGGGAGAAAATATCGGGGAAAACCCACCCTTGATTCCGCACGTTTTGCCGTGTCATGACATGTGTTTAAAATAAATCCGTAATTCTCGACAACAAGAATTGATAATTGTTTTAATGTTTTCTCGAAAAGTAAAGCGTTTCATGGAATAATATTTCAAGAGAAGTTTTTCACCATTACCTTCTGTAAACCCTGTAAGTTATTTGTAAATCTGTGAAATTTTGTTTTTCTGTGCCGAAAGTGTATAATGGCTTTAAGCGGCACTACATAATATTACAACGACGGTGTGAGAACATACCCGCATGCTGTTTGTTTAGTATTTCAATAATCACCACTAGAAATGGTCGGTATTTAATAACATCCTGGGGGAAGGGGGGGGGGGGTCTTCTATGCGCTAGTCAGAACTTGTGTTTGTGTTTTGCCTGTCCATATGGGCAGGGAGGAAGCTTTCAAATCGCCGTTAGAGTTTGCTTAATAGAGAGGCACTGGAATCTTTGACTGCTTAAAAGACGCACTTATTTAAAGGCAGTGGACACTATTGGTAATTGTTGGGTGTATCTCAACATATGCATAAAATAACAAACCTGTGAAAATTTTAGCTCAATCGGTCGTCGAATTTGCGAGATAATAATGAAAGAAGAAAACACCCTTGTCACACGAAGTTGTGTGCGTTTAGATGGTTGATTTCAAGACCTCAAGTTCTAAATCTGAGGTCTCGAAATCGAATTCGTGGAAAATTACTTCTTTCTCGAAAACTATGGCACTTCGGAGGGAGCCGTTTCTCACAATATTTTATACCATCAACCTCTCCCCATTTCTCGTCACCAACAAAGGTTTTATGCTAATAATTATTTTGGGTAATTACCAATAGTGTCCACTGCCTTTAACATTTAATTCACATCCATTTGTGTGTGTTACCGAGTAGCCTACATCTTGTATTTGTATTCTGTTGTGTTTTTATCTAGAGCGTATATATAAGGACATGTTTAATTACTATGTGTTAATTGCGCTCTACAGGAACGGTTAATTATTTTTAATTATTTGAAAATTGGGATTATATTTTATAGAAAGAGGTAAATTCTTACTGAAATATTTAAAGACTTCAAGCCTGAAGCCTTTTCGTGCAACTGAAGGCACACAGCTAAAAAGCAAGAATGGTGTTTTTCTATATTAATCACTTGCAACTTTGACCACCAATTATTTGTATTCGTTTAATATTGGTTCATTAGTAATATTTCAAAGGTCACAGCAAAACGCCGAATTGTATTTGAATTAAGGACATTACAATGAATATGTAATTAAGTAAAAGTTTTCACATAATATTTATTAAGATACACCTAATCGCGAATACTTGTCTTTGACAATTACCATAGGTCCACAGTGCCTTTAAAAATCCCCACCTCTCATCACATGAAGGTGAAATTAGTTCGCTAATTCCCTTTCTCGAGCCAACAAAGTCTCGAGCGTTAATTCCTCCCCGTGTATGCCGGCCCGAGTTTTGTACTTTCCTTCAGCGAGCTGATCAAATACTGATGTGTCAGCGATATCACGGAGGCAGATCGAGCTCACGGCAAATTGGCGGGTTATTAGTGGGGCCCAAATAGTGCACTAGCTCCCCCTTCTCTCTCCCAAGGTATAGCAACCCAGAAACCGATTGCTGATGGTTCTTCCATGGTCACTATTACTTCCCGCGAAGCATTTTTCTCTACTGTACATTAAAATTGCCACTGTCGTAGTGCTTTTCATTGGGTATTTTGTTCCTTCTCTAAAATCGATTTAAAAAAGGGAGTCCTTAAGGATTAATCCTAACTCGAGTTAGGACGAGTAACCCGTCCTAACTTAGGATGGGTTCAATGCGTCCTACGTATTTGGATACGGAACTGAACCCGTCCCAGTCCTAAGATTAATCCTAAGTAACGAAAGAGTTTGGTCAACTTCGACGGCTGGCCCATTAAGGGTCAGTGCGACTTGAATACTTGGTCCAACTGACCTCAGAATGGGTCAAACTTAGTAAATATTTCTCTTAAAATGTTCGTTGTTCGAATGCACAACTTCAGTTTACCCTTGAAAAGTTGGAGTGTTGTGTCGCACGCTGTTGAGTTATTAACAACACGCTGTGTAAAACGCATTCAGTGTTTGACTATCGACAAATTTAACACGTACGTGAAGCAAAGTGATTCAGTTCAAAACCAAAGTTACGAAACAAATTTGCACAGTTCTAGGTTGTTATTAAAGCCAAAACTAGCAGCCTACCATGTATTTTGAAGAGCGCTATACGATTTTTATTTTGGGAAGAGTACCTTTCATTAAAATCTGAAGAATGTTCTTTTTTTTCTTTTTTTTTTAACAAACGTCACACCTTAATGTTACCAATTCTAATGTTCTTATTAATAAAGCATTGACAACATTGGCTATTAACTATGTTTTGCAATACTTAAAGACAATGGACACTATTGGTAATTGTCAAAGACAAGTCTTCTCACTTGGTGTATCTCAAGTGTATCTCAACATATATGCATGGAATAACATACCTGTGAAAATTTGATCTCAAGTGGTCGTCGAAGTTGCGAGTTAATAATGGAAGAAAAACAATTTGTCAAACGAAGTTGTGTGCTTTCAGATGCTTGATTCCCGGTACCTCAAAATCTAATTCTGAGGTCTCGAAATCAAATTCTTTGAAAATTACTCCTTTCTCGAAAACTATCACTTCAGAGCGAGCTGTTTCTCACAATCTTTTATACCATCAACCTCTCCCCTAGTTACCAAGTAAGGTTTTATGCTGCTCATTATTTTGAGTAATTACCAATTTATTGTGTCCACTGCCTTTAAGCAACACTTACTACTTTGCCTTTGTTCTCACACTTTGACTTCTCATCAATACCTACTTTCTCTTTTTGCTGATAGTACAGACAAAAAAATTAAGTAGTGAGACAGAAGTTCAAACTTTCTGCAAAATTTTGAGGTTGGGCATGGTCGAGATAAATCAAAGAACTCTTTCAAATAATATGCATACGTCTTCCCATAGTAAGATGGAGAGGTGCTGAATAGAGACTGTTTGTTTGTTCGCAGTGATTGTTATTTCTCAAAATCAGATTAAAATTCAATTTTCTCCTCGAAAAACAGCATCTCGGTTGCAAATAGTTCTCGTATCGAGATTAATTGGCACTGGGTCTTAACCTTGTATTATGATTAATAACTAATATGTACAAAATATTTGTGTAGTCCGATATGATATTCACACAAAAACCAGCCCCTTGATTTCTGATGTGATATTGGATTTTTAAAGACTACATTCCGTACGTTGAGCCTTTTCGTATTTTGAATATCTCTCGGAAAGGCTTGTGCCATTATGAGCTATATTGCCAAAATCGCTCTTTACATTTAAGTAAAAACGTCTACTCGTCGAAACGCTTTCACAATGCTAAACAAGAAGTAACTTATCTTGTTTTAAGTAGAGGCTTGAACTGTACATTATCTTGACTCAAACAGAGTTGGAAAATAGGACAAATACTTTGGCAATGACTTAATGTACTTTAGGAGAATGATAGTATAATTAGAAACGCTTTCAAAATCTAATAAAACCGTACCTTAGCTTGATTCAAAGAGAGTAAGAACTTCATTAGAAACACTTTCACAGTGTGAGCACATCGTACCTCATCTTGATTCAAAGAGAGTAAGAACTCATTTCGAAATGATTTCACAATGTGACTAATCGTTCTTTATCTTGATTCAAAGACAGTACGTACTTAACAAGAAACACTTTCACAAAATAACCACATCGTACCTCATCTTGGGTTAAAGAGAACACGTACATTTACTTTGACTGTTTGACCAGCCGTACCTTATCTTGATTTAAAGAGAGTAAGGCCACCATTAGAAACACTTTCCCAATCTGACCCAACCAATACCTTACCACAATTCAAAGAGCGTAAGCACGGACACTCCAATACATAACCATTTTAATGGACGAACAAATGATAAATAATGACGACGGACCCTCGGTGTTTCGGCACCTACCCGACCCGCCCTTCTCGTCTCTTCGCACGGCAGCAATTTATCATGATATCTAACACCGGCAAGACAAACACGCACATTAGTGGATGCTACGTGGACGCATTATGAGATACAATTACAGTTGCTTGGCGAATGTAAGTGATACTTGGGTGTCTATCTAGAACAATCATGAAAAACTGCGTGAGTGCGGGACTGTCCAGCAGAGATAGGGCCAAGGCCAAGCAATTGGTATAATTGCTCGAGAGATAGACTTCAAGGTCTTACACATCAATGGTCTCGGACGAGTAAATTTATTCCAAGCCTCTATATACCCCTTTGGTAAGACATCTCGTCCCTGCGTGCATACCTGCTCCAATTTAACTATTTCCTGCTTCAAAGTTGGCGACAAAATATCTTAGTGATGAGGTGAATACATTTAGGTAGGGCCTAGGCCGAGCAATTGGTATTATTACTCAAAAGATATACCTAAAGGTCTGACACTTCGCTGGTAAAGTTATGCCCAGCCTCATACCCGTTGGTAAGACATCTCGTCCCTGCGTGCATACCTGCTCCGATTTCGCTATTTCCTGCTTCCTGGCAAACATTTCTAAGTGATGATGGTGGATAGGGGACTAGGTAGGCCCAAGGCTAAGCAATTGGTATAATAACTAAAGGTCTGGCACATCCCGCTGAGAAAGTTGTGCCCAGCCTCATACCCGTTGGAAATTGGTAAGACATCTCGTCCCTGCGTGCATACCTGCTCCAATTTCAATATTTCCTGATTCAAAGCTGGCAAACATTTCTAAGTGATGGGGTGGATAGGGGACATCCATTGAGGTAGGACCAAGGCTCAGCAATTTGGTTTAATGCTCAAGAGATAGACTTCAAGGTCTAACACATCGTTGGTTCTTGTACGAGTAATTCCAAGCCTCTCTTTCTCCCGTTGGTAAGACATCTCGTCCCTGCGTGCATACCTGCTCCAATTTCACTATTTCCTGCTTCACGCCTGGCAAACCTTTCTAAGTGATGATGGTGGATAGGGGACTAGGTAGGCCCAAGGCTAAGCAATTGGTATAATAACTCAAGAGATATACCTAAAGGTCTGGCACATCCCGCTTGTAAATTTGTGCCCAGCCTCATACCCGTTGGTAAGACATCTCGTCCCTGTGTGTTTACCTGCTCCGATTTCGCTATTTCCTGATTCAAAGCTGGCAAACATTTCTAAGTGATGGGATCGATAGGGGACATTATATTTAGCTGGGACCAAGTCCAAGCAATTGGTATAATTGCTCAAAAGATAGACTTCAAGTTCTGACACATCAATGGTTCGTAGACGAGTAAATTTATTCCAAGCCTCTATATTTATCCCGTTGGTAAGACATCTCGTCCATGCGTGCTCCGATTTCGCTATAATGTGCTTC
Source organism: Asterias rubens (assembly GCF_902459465.1). Lineage (NCBI taxonomy): Eukaryota > Metazoa > Echinodermata > Asteroidea > Forcipulatida > Asteriidae > Asterias > Asterias rubens. The sequence continues at coordinate 13,107,456 of NC_047066.1, read as the reverse complement.
AAAACGGACAAACATTTCTAAGTGATGGAATGGATATGGACGGGACTGTAGGACCAATGCCAAGCAATTGGTATAATTACTCAAGAGATGGACTTTTTATTTTATTCCAAGTCTCTATCCCATTACTGAGACATCCCGTCCCTACGTGCGTTTCTTTTTCAAGCCAAAATATTTCACCATATCCCACGTCAAAGCTGTGCTTTCGCTGTACCTTTTTAAAGTAATGTTCAATTCCTCAGTAGTTTTATGAAGTTTTTGATAGTATCCCCTTGCTATTGCTTGTATTTAACGTGTTACCGTACTTTTTACAAGTATAACGGTAAATTCGTCAGTGGTTATATTTATCCGTTGTGCATTTCTCACTTTTACTGCTTGTGTGAATGACCTTTTTGGGGCCTTCTTTAGGCGGAGTCGGTGCTACATAAGACTATGAAGGATTTGAAACTTTCCATGGTGGAAATACGATGTAGAAAGCCTTGCGGTAACACCATGTAATGACTATCTCTATAAATAAGTTGGGGTGGTTGTGAAAAGAACTGTTGGTTTCAACTCGACGTTTGGATCAGTATGCTCTGATCGTCTTGAGAAATGATTATGTTCTTATTTTAATTATTAATGCCAAAGTCATGTAATTTAGCACACGGTGGGAGTAAGTCTTGTCAAAAATATGGGTCAGAACACCCCCCCCCCTACCACCCTGAGAGCCGGAATCTAGGTCAGTTTTGACCTGGGAATGTTTTGATGAATGTTGCCACTGGTCTTAATTTATTTAACAGGAATCAAATTGATCAATTATTTATAAATTGTTCTTTTATACGCATAGCATTTCTCGACGTGTTGTATAAGCAGTACAAGTCACAATCTATACAGGGCAGTTACCATTGTTACGATATTGCTTCTAAAATCTAATTACAAATAAATAACGCATCAACAAATCACGGGTAAAAGGGGCATGCTGTTTCATAACCTACATACCAATTAAAGGCACTAGACACGTTTTGTAATTATTGACCAGTACATTGTGTTCTCACTTTGTGTATCCAAACATAATTATGCATACATGAAAAAAAAACTGTAAAAATTTGGACTCACTTGGTCATTGAAGTTGCAAGAGAATAATGAAAGAAAAACACCCTTGGTGCACAAATTTGTGTGCTTTCAGATGCATAATAAAAGGCTTCAGCTGAAGTATTATTATTTGAATGAGAAATTACCTCTTTCTCAAAAACTACGTTGGAGGGAGCCGTTTCTCACAATGTTTTATACTACCAAAACACTGGCTCTCAATATCTCGTTACCAAGTAAGTTTTTATGCTAACAAATATTTTGAGTAATTACCAATAGTGTCTAGTGCCTTTGATCAAGATTTTAATTGATGGAGGTTTGGAATGCTTCCAGGCGAACAGTACCATACATTTTGATATGTGAGCGTAATTATGTGCTTCTTGCAACGTGTTCACTAGTCTTGAATTTTAGATTTTATGATTGCACAATGCAGCCAAGCTACAGCCGACGGCAGATAACCTTTATGTCTCTCTCGCAACACAGCAAAGTAATGTTTTTAAAAAATGATTAGAAATCGTGAGATCGCTCTTGGGAGTGCGTATTATAAAGGAAGTCTTTTGGAGAAAGCTCGTTTCTTCAGAGCTATTGGGTAAAACAGTGTGTTTATATCAGGTATAGAAATGCGAAGTTATATTATTGTGCAGTCACTTTGCGTTGGTGTGGATATATTGGCATACTATGTCCACATGTCAAATGGCAAATAAGAGGAACATTTAAAAAGGGTAATTTATGGTGAAATGTATACTAATTGTTGTTGATGATTTGTGTAAGACTTTATTTTGTTGTTTTATCAGTTTTAATAGTTTGACATAAAGACAACTATTAAGACACATGGTCAACTATTAACCAAAGATATTGAAATTACGTAAATTAGCTGGTAGCATGGTTTACAAAAAAATGACCGTAAAATGTGTCACGGTCATAAACTTTCCGTCAAATTTATGGTACTCAGCCTATATATAGTCAGAAAGTTTTTAATACATTGTATTCGATATAGGCCTATATGTATACAAGATATGTACTTTCCATTCAAGCTGTTAATGCAGGGCAATATTAACGTTTGATTTCCGTATACACAAAAACTAATGCCACCCGTTAATTTGGCAGTGAATGATTGGCACCGTTGCTGCCTATAGTTCACCACCATTGAAATCGTACCGAGAACTTTGATACAGTGGAGTGTCAACACACCCCCATACTGATGACGTCAAAGTTTGTTTACAAAAAAAAAAATTGCTTAAGTGCTGTAACTGGGTCTGCATTTCCGATAGTAAGCATGCGGAGACACGCTGTGGTAAACAAACTGTGACGTCATCAGTACTATGTGCAAACAAACTGTGACGTCGTCAGTAGTGTGGGTCTATTGGAAAGCCAAAGATAGACATTTTGTCGCGAGGTACAAGTTAACTTTTTATCAATGTGACAATTGAAATGTCATCGAAATGTTCAGTCTGTTATTATTAGCCTACAGATGTTAGATTGGTTTTACCTCTGTCAGAAAATCATTTTTGAGAGTGGAACGAACTAATTTAGAACCAAGAAGAAACTGACAACCAGAAAGAACACTAGAACCAAAAGATTGGCAAATTGTTTTAAAACATAAAACACTCAGATTCCTGGGTCAAAATGACAAATAAATTTGTCAAGCTTACGTAGAATCTGTCTTAAAAATACCCGTTTAGGGTCAGTCTGACCCATAAATAGGTCAGGAACCCCAGGACCATGACCCGCTTCAGTTGACCTATAGTTTTTCAAGAGTGTGCCGGTAATCGTACAAGCTATATACTCTTACCCTTAACGTTTACCAATAACCACAGCCAGAAAACTACTAATACAATAAAACAATAACACTAATAAGACCTTCTGATTGTCCTCACACACAATATTTGTAATGGAGTTGTTTTTGTCTTGCCTAAAGAAAAAAAAAGACAGCATTACTAAAAATAATTTTTGGTAGAAAAAAAAGGGGAAAGAGGATGTAGACCTAAAATGTCTATCAATTTTTTCCCCATCAAAATGCTTGTTTTGTGTGTCTATATTAGCTTGTCGCCAAGATGGCCTTGTGTACCGCGCTTGCAATAGGTGGAAATTACCCACGCATGCACTCAAGGGCCTAGACATAAGTATAGTCTAGTACCGCCTTGAATAAAAATCCATTTGATAGAATCTGGCTGGAACATCTGTGGCACTCTAATATTTCATCATGTTCCCCCAGAAAAAAAAATGTATACAATACAATGATGGCTCATTATAAATAATATTTGGTTATACACTTATGTGGTGTGCTCATATATAGCTCTATGGGTGTGCTAGAGTTTTTGTAAATGTTTCTTTGAAATTTATGCTGTACTGTTATTTCTAGCAGTGCTAAAAATCAATGAGTTATAATAGTTGGTTGGTTCAATATGCAAATCAGAAAGTATCATGTTGCTATACTCTTAATCAATACATTCATTGCCCATTATACTAAAACAATATTTGGTTATAGAACAATGTAGTGCGCTAGTGTTTGTAAATGCTCCTTGGGAAGTTATGCCATACTGTTATTTGTTGCAGTACTAAAAATCAATGAGTTATACTAGTTGGTTCAATATGCAAATCAGAAAGTATCATGTTGCTATACTCTATATACTAAATATTGACAAGTTATATAATCACTTAGTTACCTGTTCATGTTTGTTGTGTTGTTATTCGAGTTATGTCGAGAAAGACTCTGCTAGGGTCGAAACGTCAGGCCATTAACTATTTTGTGTGTGTTATACAATAAATCGTTAGAATTAGTTTGTATCAATGTTCATGGTTTTGTTTTCATAGGACTCTGGAAAGTACTCAGTATATAGTGCTAACACACATCGGTGTATGGAAAAAAAAAAAATCAAAATTGATATTCTTTATCCCGGATGCAAATTTAACATCTCTTATAATCGTTGCGGTACCCGCTGCCAAAACCTAGGATTCGAACTGCCTCTAGCTACCAGGCAACCTCGGTAGTCTAGTTGGTAAGACACTGCTCTAGAATTGCAAGGGTCGTGGGTTCGAATTGAACCCGAGTCACATGCCTGTGATATATTTGTTTCACAGGACTCTGGAAAGTACTGAGTATACAGTGCTAACACACATCGGTGTATGGGTAAAAACCAAAATTAATATAGAAATAGTCATCTTGTTGCACTCTCAAACAACAACTGCCCATTATACTAAATGTCATACAGTAATAGCAGTGTGCATGCCCCAGTTTTTCATAAGTCTTCTGGGTATATAATATCACCTAGCTTTATGAGTACGCCAACATCTGGTCCAGAAAGTTACTAGAAACATGAGTGTTATGTTAAATTATTTGTTATATTTTATACACTGAAGGTACTTATTTCTGGTTTGCTTTCCTCTTAGCACAATCATTTTCGGGTGTAAAATTGTACTGCGTTGGTTTCTGAATATGAAAAATTTTCACCTTTTTTTCTTCTCAAGTACGAATTAATTAACGCAACATTCATCTACTGTATGTGCGTGTTCGTATGCCTTTGGCAAATCCCGGTCGGGTTAAAATGTTCAAACATAAAAGGTTGAGTTAACCTTCCTCTTGTCAGAACTCACAATAGTGTCCACTTTGCGTCTTTCCAAATCAGAAAGGAGCAAAGGCAACAGTATAAAAAAAACCTGCCCTTTTGAATTCTTTTTCTTTTATGATTTTTGACTGATGTTAATTCTAGGTCACCATACCCCAGCCAGTGTTCCAATGGAGGACACGTTTTTGTACACAAACTGGAACAACCTTTTGTAAAGGACGCGTTGCAAGCCTGTAACTACACGACTGCGTGGAGAGCACTAAAGGGCGGCCATTTTGAAAAACACCACACGACGCTAAAACCAGATTTCGTTTTGCGTAGTCTTCCACAGCTGTGGCTCATTGCTCCAAATTTCCGACTTAGTAACACCTCAATACTTTTAACTATCAAAATAGACTCATGTCGACGCTATGCCATGCCAAAAATATTGCTTAGTCAGACGATATTAGGAAATTTTTTAATAACGTTTGTGGGATTGACACTACTAAGAAATCAAGCAACGAGACTGTGAAACTAGCCTGAGGTTTTTGTACTTTTTTTTGAGAGAGAGAGAGGGGGAAAGGGGGGGGGTCCTCTTTCGTTTTCGTGTGGTGAAATTCGTTTGTGTCTCGGGGTTTTTTACTCACTAAGCTAAAGAAGTTGCATTCTAGGATTAGAATGCTGAAAATGTGTCCGTATAACTGTGAAGTTAAAAAGAAGTTAAAAACAGCTACCTCTGAAGTAACGCTGTTTTTGAGAAAGAGGTCATTTCTCACTCATCAAAATACTTCAGGCCTGAAGCCTTTTTAGGTATCTGAAAGCACCCTTTTCTTTTTAGAACGTGGGTGTTTTTTCTCTTGCAACTTCGATACACAATTGAGTCTTTACAATAAAGACACAATTAGGGTGTATAGATGCCCTATTTTAGACACCTCTTGAGAACATTTTCCAAATTTAATATATATTTTGATTAGTGTGCAAAATGCATGAACAAAGTTGTTATTATCTTTGGTTTGCTGGAATTTCCACATATTGGTCACGGCTGATGTGTTTAACAACAAATATGGTGGTCAAAAAGAAATTAAACGAGTTGCAATCCCGTGCTGGAAATGGGTAAACAATTTTCGTCCATAAAAACTGCCCCTGGCACTTTCTTTTGCGACATAACAGACGCGAGTGCTGCCAACCAGTGGTTGGTCAAAAGTACGGGCGGCAAAGTACAGCAAAACACCCAAACCCCAATAATTTATAATAATTACAAATTCTACGCAATTAGCCAAATCACTGATGAATCCATGGTTGCCACTTCAAACAAATCGAAGTACTTATAAAGGGAAGTGCACGTATGGTAATCACTCTAAAAAATTAATGGCAATAAAACGTGTTGGTTAGAATTACAGAAGCTTTCGATACTGTTGCTTCCTACATAGTGTGCCCATCCGTCAGTGACGCTCCTGGCGCTTTAAAGGCACTGGAAATTATTGGTAATTGTCAAAGACCAGTCTTCTCACTTGGTGTATCTCAACGTATGCAGAAAATAACAAACCTGTGAACATTATTGGTAATTGTCAAAGACCAGTCTTCTCACTTGGTGTATCTCAACGTATATGCAGAAAATAACAAACCTGTGAACATTATTGGTAATTGTCAAAGACCAGTCTTCTCACTTGGTGTATCTCAACGTATGCAGAAAATAACAAACCTGTGAACATTTGAGCTCAATTGGTCGTCGAAGATGCGAGATAATAATGAAAGAAAAAATAGGCTTGTCACACGAAGTTGTGTGCGTTTAGATGGTTGATTTCGAGACCTCACATTCTAAATCTGACGTCTCGAAATTAAGTTCGTGGAAAATTACTTCTCTCTCGAAAACTACGTTACTTCAGAGGGAGCCGTTTCTCACAATGTTTTATACTCTCAACCTATTTCCATTACTCGTCACCAAGAATAAGGTTTTATGCCATTAATTATTTTACGTAATCACCAATAGTGTCCAGTGTCTTTAACAAACAAGGTATTTGGGACTACGTTTGAATTATGAGACCTATACTCCTTTTACATAAAGCGTCTTGAGTAACATTTCACTTCGATGTAGGCCTAATGCGGTTATTAAAAAAGATATCAGTTTTTATGGCCCCAAAATGTGAATCAGAGAAGCTACTCATGTCAGTAACGTTTCGGATTACGGATTGTTCTTCCTGCGTGGACATAACCGCTCCAGATTTTTTTGGTAGACTTGTGGACAAGTCGTTTATGGTCCCACGCGGTGAGATAGTCGGCAACCAGCAGCTCGCGCAAGAGCGGTGACAACTCGACTATCTCACCGCGTGGGACAATTAACGACTTGTCCACAAGTCTAGATTTTTGGTGATTATCTCAAAAATGTGAACACCTTTTGAAACGAAATACTCACAGGTTGTTTTTACTGTATTGTATATGAATCTACACACAATCGAACGAATACAACAATCGAACGGTTCCAACAACCAAAGATAAAATATTCCCTTAAAAAATCGAAAATGCTAAATATTATTTACAGTAAGGGAAGGAATTGGAAGGTGATTCTTTTAAAGTGAACTTTAATTTGTGTCGACCCAGTTGTTAAAAAACTGTACTACTCACGGCTGCCCATTTAAAACTGGTGTTCGATGTAATTTTGTTAATAAACAAAATATTTTCCTATAATATTGACGCCTCTGCAATCAAAACGTGTACAATTTCCTTCACGAATCAAGTTGAGCCCATTGTCATTATTAACAACTCTAAGCAGTGAAAACCAAGGAGCGTGGTTAGAGCTGGGAGAAGTAGGTTTTAGAATTGCCATAAGTGAAGCTTGGGTTGGAGTTGGATATCGCAGCCTGGAAATACCTGACTAAGATCTGATATTTTAATAATTCCCTTAATAAATCTAGTAGCCGAGTTCAGAGTCAGGACTGTGGTATGAACAACTGAGCTGAGAAGTTTTGTACAGTTTTATTTAACATCGCCCGACGGTACCGTGCTCAATTTCGCAAAGCTGTTTAGCTGAAAATACTGCTTGACAAATTTCTCTGCTAAGCACAAAATGAGTGGAGCACCAGTCGCAACAGTGTAAACTTTACGGAATGTTGCGCTGGTAACCTGTTATTGCTGAGCAAGATTTTCCTGTGCTAAGCAGGTTTTTGTGCTTACATGCTTTATGAAATTTGGCCCTTATAATATTGAACGTTTTGAGTCAGCTTTTCATGTAGTGTACTGATAACCTAAATCTTGCCGGTTTGACGGTTACTGCTGTATTTGTCTATATTGTTTTAAAGTCACCTTAGCTCTTATATATTTGCCTCTCTTTGAGCTTACTTAACTGTTCCGTTGATGCATCTTCTTCAACACAAGTATCCCACCGAAGTGGTTTGACATTTACACTACACAAATTGACTAGAAGGTGTCACTTTGTTTCTTAAATGCCGACTCGGTAAAAACCGTTGGTTTTGTTCGGACCGAGTTGACGTTTTAAAGAGACCGTATTTGTTGTGTCGAGGCGTAGATATTTACATTCTCTACATTGTGGGCACGCAGCATCCATCATGATCGACGCAGCTCGAGTTGTTGCCAACCAAGGTTGAACAACTTTAGAAATCCATAAAAGCAAATCAAAAACAGACAGCCAGCGTTTGTAGACATGTTACACAATATTCAAAAATAATTATGTTGATTATGTTGGAAACAAAATCAACAAATCAAAAAGAGATATTTCAAATTCTGAATCCTTACAGACAATGTTGTAATTTGTCACAATTTTGTTTAACACGATTGATTGTTTTGCTCACATTCGGCCGGCCATACTAACTGACGCACTTTGTTTATCAACAATGGAAAGTTGTATTGTCTCACCGAGGGTGTAAGGAAATAGTCTGGCCCCTGAAGTATTTGTATGAAAACTGTATACTTGATTGTTGCTCATCGTACAAGAACACCACAAAATGGATGCATGTTAGACTGCCATTCATAGTGCACTGAAAAGCCTGGGTGTTAAAATTTAAACCATTGGTGTTGTTACTTATAGATACCGAAAAGAGAATCATAAACGACATAGGGTGTTAAAATAACACCATGGTAATTGTTGTTGATGGAAATTGTGTTATTTTAAAGGAACGTGTTAGTTCGCGACGTAAAATGAAATCCGTGCAATTTCGAGTGATACTTGTGTGGATCATTATATTCTACTTTTAAATTATCTATCTAACCATTTGCATTTCATAACAAACGGTTTCAAACGCCTTTCTAAGACAGCAACTTCACCGATCCAAGGCAACGTGTTCCTTTAACACCCAAGGTGTCAATTTAACACCGAGGTTTTCGCAGTGTGCTGACGCGAATCCGGTGTCAACCTGCAATAATTATCGATCTCCTATAGACCTCCCATTTCGGAAATATTGTGGGAAAAAACAAAAAACTCATTTTCTACTGGTTCGCATTCAGATCACGATCTAATGATAAATTACATTAAAACAGTGTAATTTGTAACACCTGGTGTCGATTTCACAAAGGTGGTCCTAACTTAGGACTAGTCCTAAGTTAGGATGAGTTACTGGTCCTAACTTAGGACAAGTCCTAATTCTTAGCATTGCTTAGGACTAGTTAGGACTACCTTTGTAAAATCGACCCCTGGGTTAAAAAATAGATAAATGATTACGAATAATGGTGTATCAAAAAATTAACACACACTAAAACAAATCAATAGAGAGAACACAAAGAAAGCTGTTTTTTGTCAAGGGTTCAATTCTGCTGTTAAACTGAGTGCATTTTCTCTGTGCATGACGCACAGTGCTTTATGATGGTAACTTAACTTGAAGGCACTGATTCGAATTCCTCGGCCTACTTCCAGCGGGAAAAGCATTTCCACCATTATAATCAGATATAATACACAAGGTTGTATTAAATGTACCTTTATATTCTAACAAATACAATTAAGTATGTTTTGGCTCAGGACTTAAACTTAGCTGTTGAAAATATGGCATTTGGATCGCCTGTAAATTGCTGTAGGTTCAAGGTGGCTTAAATAGAAAGAAAGAGAAAAACAGAATTGCCGAAGGCAAACATTTGTTTTTGTCAGGCATTATGTGTGTTCATAGACAGTGTCAATCAGTTGGTTAGTAAAGAGTGGAATGGATGTTTTGGGAATTGTTTTCTGGCTAACTGCCATTTTGTTGTTAAAGTGGTATTTTTGCTGAGTTCTTGCTCAGTCTGCAGTTGTTGTTGATGTTGTTGTTTGTGCGCTTGTTTTTATTGTTGTTGATATTGTTGTATCAATGTTGCATTCCGTCGGAAACATCGTCGTTGTCGTTGTTGTTGCTGTTGGTGTTTCTGCAGCTTCAGTTTGCAGTAGATGTTGCTGTTTCTGTTGTTGCTGTTGATGATTCTGCTGCTGTTGTCATGGTTTAAAGGCACTGGACACTATTGGTAATTACTCAATATAATTATTAGCATAAAACCTTTCTTGGTGACGAGTAATGGGGAGAGGTTGATGGTATAAAACATTGTGAGAAACGGCTCCCTCTGAAGCGAAGTAGTTTTCGAGAAAGAAGTAATTTCCCACGAATTTGATTTCGAGACCTCAGATTTAGAATTTGAGGTCTCGTAATCAAGCATCTGAAAGCACACAGCTTAGTGTGACAAGTGTGTTCTTTTCTTGTATAGTTATCTCGCAACTTGGACAACCAATTGAGCTGAAACTTTCACAGGTTGGTTATTTTATGCATATGTTGAGATACACCAAGTGAGAACACTGGTCTTTGACAATTACCAATAGTGTCCAGTGTCTTTAATGTTTCTTTGTTTCTGCTGCCATTTTTGCTGTTGCTGCTGCTGATGTTGTCCTTGTAGCCGGCGTTTTTGTCTGATGCTGTTGTGGTAATGCTGTATCTGCTGTTGTTGCTGCTGTAATTGTTACGGTTGCTGTTTCTGCTGCTGTAACTGTTGCTTTTACAACTGTTGCTATGCTGTTCTAGCTGCTGTTGATGTTTCTGTTACTGCAGTTTGTGCTGGTTTTCCAGTTATTGACGCTGCTGTTGTTGTTTGTATGTTTGTTTGTGTGTTGTGCTTGTTGCTACCGTAAATGTTGTTTTATTTCTAATAACTGGGATTCATTATAACTTATAAAATGACAGCATCTAAAGTACACGGCGACCGAGTCAAGTCCAGACTGAGCGCACATTTCTCAGGATTATGGAATACAGAAGAAAAAGTATTAACAAATTTATATACTAAGAAAAATAAGCCCACTGGCTACAGTCATTCGCTGCAGATTTTACGCGGGCAACTCGCTCATGATTCCTCAGCTGCCCGTCGACAAACATAGCTCACTGCGTGTGCATATTGACTGCTCAAAGGCACAGCACACTAGTGGTAATTACTCAAAATAATTGTTAGCACAAAAACTTACTTGGTAATGAGCAATGGGGGGGGGGGGGGGGCTTGGGCTTGTGGTAATATAAAACATTGTGAGAAACGGCCTGAAGTAACGTAGTTTTGAGAAATATGTAATTCGTCGCTCATATAATAAAATAAAAACTTCAGCTAAAGCCATGATGTTATGCACCTAAAAGCACTCTAAGTAATTATTCTCTTGCAAATTCGGTGACCAATTGAGTCCAATTTTTCACAGGTTTGTTATTTTATGCAAATGTTGTGATACATCAAGTTCTGGGAACAGGCCTACTGGTCTTTGACAATATTACCAAACGTGTCCACAGCCTTTAAACACAGGACCACGAACATCCCCCTTCATTGCGGTGGATTCAGAGGGTAGATTCACGGGGCTGGGGGAGTTGAAGACGGGTAAGATGTTTGGCGAACGATCGGTGAACTTTCCCATTTCTCGGGGGGAAAAGCTACTGTGGCTGCACTTCACTCTGAACACTTGAGGTATTCATTTGCTCAATTAAAAAATGATGTTGCGCTGCACACCTTTCCGCCACTCCACAATTTCTCTCATCAATATGATTGGGAACTTGGTGATGTAAAAACTGTAAGTGCGTATAATTATATTATTTGGGTAACCATTGAAAGAAAATTACAGTATGCCATTGGTCAAAAAGCTAATAGTTTATAGATACTTTTTAAACAGTTCCCCCATATAGAGTAATGCATAAACCGCGTTGTGTTGTTTTTGCTATTGACGTGAACACCGATGATATTTTTGAAATTTGTTGAAAACTGGAGAATCCAAAGGAGTCTGGTATTCCCGAAACCAATGACGTCAACTTGACCCACTTTTGGGTCAGGCTGACGACACACTGACGTCACACTTACCCTGAATTAATATGGGTAACACCCCATTAATTTTCTTTAGACTGTTTAATTGAAAGACTTTTCAATCAGTGCTGCACAATTTCCCCCTTCGAGACAAAGGTAATACTCTATAAAAATGTAATAACACCCGGGTCATAAATGACCCTGTTCCTGGTCGAGGGTCTGACCCATTTCGGGGTCAGCCACAAATGGGTCAAACTAAGGTATTATAAATATAAAGTAGAATCCTATTAGCTAAAACAATTTTTTTTAAACCATTTTCCAAGCAGCCTGACCACAAATGGGTCAACTTGACCCCAAATGGGTCATCCCTCCTGGAACCCGTGATCGGGTCAATTCTGACACGGGAGTTTCGTAGAGAGTTCCAATAAATCAATCACATAATTCGATCAGTGTGTTATAAAGTTGAATGAATATTCAAAAGTCATGTGTTTGTGTACTTACCGACTCGAATTACTGGTGGCACCACCCTCCTTTCCGTCGTGACCACGCCCACAAGAAAATATCCCATCACGAACCCAAGTAATGTAATCCACAGTGTTATATCCATGGTTGCGGGTTTGGCAATGTGTATAGATGCTCCAAGACTACCTCAATCCTCAGCTCCTTGGATCTCAAAAAGTTTGTTTTTTTCGATTGCAATTCTCCGTTTTCCAGGCGTTCGATAGTGCTGTGGTTTTAGTGGGTTTCCGGTGATCCCCCTCAAATTAGCCTATGATCAATGATATTGAATTTGTGGGTGGGCTTTGAGGAACGCCAACTCGGTTCACTATATCATATCTGTTGCTGAAGCACTTCAGTTTAGACCACTTCTTTGTCAACCTCTTTCCTGTCCTGAGAAAAAGTGGAAACTTACTACAAGGAGCCTATTTCCACACTGTTGTAAATCATGTTCTTCTAATAGTTACCGCATACGCTCTGTTTTTCCTAAATCGCTTTTTGGTAAATCCGAAACGCGTTCTGATATGCTGTACATCAGCTGTAAATAGCTGAAGAAGTTCAATTTTTCAATGAGCTAGTCTGTACTCCGATGAGCTAAGTTAGTTCTATGTTTACACGGTTGAGTTTTTCCCCTAATGTAATAGTTACCGCATACATGTACGCTCCGTTCTTCCTAAAATCGCTTTTGGTAAATCCGGAACGCGCTCTAGTCAGCTAGCTGTGCATCCGCGTGAGCTGAAGCAGTACAATAATTTTCAAGGAGAGATCTCTTCTCCAATGAGCCGAGTTGTAGTTCTGTGTTCACACGGTTGAGTTTTCTCCTGGCTAGTTTCAATACGATCCGTTGGAGATCCAGTTGTGAATGCTATCAAGATAAGCCAGACGGACGAACGTTACGGCGATCACTGGCATGGGTTGGGACGCGATGCATTCAACGAAGGGGGGCCACACCCATTATGGGCCCGTCAGTGTCGATTGTTGAACGGCGAGTGACGATGCCGTTTTTCCTGGTTGTGGCGAATTGAAGACACAATAAAACTTGAAGGCAAACCCCAGCTGGCCCCCATCAATAGCTAATGAGCAACACACCTGATTCTAAATTTCACGCGATCATAAAAAGAATAAGAAGAAGAAGAAGAACAACTAGATCAAAAAACCAACGTCCTCACTCGTGATTTCTGGTTAAAGTAATACATCCCGACTATATCAATCCGAAGTGAAAACAGAGTTCCGGTCTGGCGCTGTCTTCACTTAATACACACACCGCTCACTGACGACGAAAGAGAAAAAAGCGGGAAAACATCATCACTTTTTCAGTAGCTGCAGCTATAACCTCACCGCGGGCTAACTCCTGACACACCGCCTCATTCCGCGGTAATTAGTACCTCAAGTTAATTAAGCCGTACTAGAAACACCCCAACCGCTATCTTCCCATTGCCACACACACATTATAATTAGTCATGAAGTATCATTGCCGTATGTTGGAATCTTCATCAATTTCTTGTCAAAGTCACAGCTGGTAGCTATCCAGACGCCGACGACAAACTAGAAACACTTTTTTGTTTAGTTGTCTCCTTCTCTAAGATTGCTATAAAGGCGATCGCACGCTGTGAGATGCAAGCTGTACTCGCTATAGCGGTGACTGTATAGGCCTATACCCGTCATATCGTATGCCGCGGTTACGTGTGGAGCGAAGTTCTCGACGGCGAAATCCAACCTGGCGATTTAGTGAGCTCGTCTTGATGAGACGAGAGCGCTGATTGGCTGCAGATGTACACAGACATGCGCAGTGGGGGTTGCTATCGTATTAATAATAGCCTTACCGCCTTTGGATGTTTTACCTAATTATACCATGGAGGCAGAAACTACCACAATGTTTATACAGATGACCATTGACAAATAATTTCAGTAATAAATTTAAGGCACTGTCACCTTTGGTAATTATCAAAGACCAGTATTCTCACTGGGTGTATCGCAACGATGCATAAAATAACAATCTGTCATGACTCAATTGGACATCGAAGTGCCAGAGAATGATACAACAACAAAACATCCTCGTGGCACAAATTTGTGTGGTTTTGGATGCCTGAAAACATTACAGGGCTGAATTTTTTTAAACATTATTTGTAATTGAAAAATTACCTCTTTCCCGAAAATTACGTATTTAAGAGGGAGCCGTTTCTCACAATGTTTTATACTATCAACACCTCTCCATTGTCAGGTACATGTAGATGTTTATGCTACCACGTATTTTGAGTAGGCCTACTTACTGGTACTATATCCGGTGTCTTTAAGTAATTTATGAAAGTATTATCACAATTTATGAACACAAAATTTGATTCAAGTTTATTTTGGCGTTTCCCTCATCTATAATTTCTTGATATCTTTTATGCTGTCAAGCAAAGACTTACTTTACGACATTGTGATTGCTTGCGACTGCTTTTCCACGAATGTTTAGACTATCGATGAGATTGTTCACGAATATTCTTTCCTGCTACAGCTTTTACGAAACACTGCCTAGCCTCCCTTCTCAAGCATGATGTTAACTAACTCAGCTAGTCTCCACCTCAAGTGATATTGATTTGATAATCCTCTGGGAGTCAACTGAGGGCGCTGTCGGAGTAAACAAGGTTATCACCGTCAGTAGAGCGCGAGTATCGAAATGGACCTAATTATAAATCACGTTCTGAACTAATATTGGAGCGGAAACAAAATGTTAATCAATTCAAGGATGTTTTTCTGCGCAAAATAATAAAATCCTCGTGAGTTCACTCGTAAAAAAAAAGTGGTCAAGAGGTGACAGATGGCAGTTGCTACAGTACAGGTTTCTTCTAAAAAATAATGATGATTATTAAAGATGCTATGTCAGATTTTTTGCCCAAAACATTAGAAAATAGATTTTTTTGAGTGAATTGTATTTCAAAGAGTATCACCCGCTCTAACGAAAAAAAGTTCAACTTTTACTTTTAAAGGGTATATGTACTTTTTCCTAACAAAAAACACAATGTCCACAGATTTACATTAAACTTACACAGTTTGAAGATTATGATAGTAGAAAGCTTCCCTTGAAATTTTATATACTGAGGTGCTGTAGTTTTAGAGAAATGAGTAAAAGTAATAATTTTCGTCTCAGTTTTAGCATGTAAAAACGTATTAACCAGTTATGCTATGGTTTTGGTATAATATCATAACTGGTTAAGGGGATTTTACATGCTAAAATAGTTTTGGTCTCATGAGACCAAAATTATTTTGTGACTTGTTTTACTCATTTCTCAAAAACTACACAACCTTAGTTAGTAATATTTGAAGGGAAGCTTTCCACTTTCATTATCTTCAAACCCTGTAAGTTTAATGTTAATCTGTGAACATTTTGAAAAAGTATCCGAATCTTTTAATGGTCAGGAACCATGACAAAAATTTAAAACGTTTCTTATAAAACACATAAGAATTGGTCACGTGATATATTGTCGGGATCCCGACAAAAACTAATTTTAAGCACTTGATTTCACTGCTACTAATAATTGGCGGACTTTTTCGAGCAATGGCTCAAAATGAAAGCTTGTAATTTTCTCGACCCCCATCAAAATACCTGTTGAATTTTAAATCAAATTTTGGGGTCAAATCGGCAAAAAATCTGACATAGCATCTTTAAAACATTTCCTTATGAGGATACTCTGGCGGAAGCATTAATGAGTGGTCACCTTGGTCCAGTGATGGGACTTCAGGACTTGAAATCAAAATTAGTTGTTGGTTCTAATCGTACAAAGCTAACCACTGATTAGTTGTTTTTAAGTGTGATTACGAATTGCACAAAATCAATATATTGTTGCTCAGTTAACTAATCAGTGGTTAGCTTTGTACGATTAGAACCAACAACTAATTGTGATTGCAAGACCTGAAGTCTCATCACTGGACTAAGGTGACTACTCATTGATGCTTGAAAGAGTTGGATTGGTTAATGCCAGCTTTGTGCACCCCCCCCCCCCCCTTGTGGTGTAGTTGGCCTACATACCATATCATACGTAGCCGTTTGTAGTGACCCTAGTATAAACCTATTGCAGCTTGTTGTTTGTATCCCCATCGTTTGGGAGTTGGCCGAGTTCCATTGACGGGAAGATCATCTCAACAAAACAAAACAAAACAAGACAAGCAAAACAAAAACAGACATTGGTGTTTCATGGCAATACCATGTGCCCGTTTAGTGACCCTTAAACAGCTACCTGAGCAGAAGGTTTTTAACGGAAATGGTATTTAGACTTGTTTATAATGCACTTGTTGACCATTTTAATGTAATTTTGATATGTTTACACTTCTGAGTTTTTCGTAATTATCGATTAAAAAATCAGACCCCAACCTAAAGGTTTTGAAAAACTAAAAACACTTCTGCCGTTGAGAGCGCGCGCCAAAGGACAATGCCGCTGACGTCATTTGTGGGAGTTTGCTTTGTTATACCTCCACGCTGCAACAAAGCGGCTTTACAAATTGGAGCTCCCAACTATGACGTTTTAAGAGTGATAACGTAACGGGGCTTTTCGCAAATCTCTCCGAAAAGCACTGGATAAGGGTATTCAAAATGATTGTTTTTTTACACAATCAAAATCTATTTATAATCATATGACTCGATTTCCTTATTCATTGAAAACATTTTAAATGGAATTCAGCAAAGTTCACGACTTGACATTTTCGTTCAAGCAGGTCTTTAAAATGTACTTCCCCTGTGCAGTGGGGAAGATCATTCTTAACAAAAAGGCAAACAAACAAATGTGTCACATGGCGATACCATTATCTCCCCGTTGTTGTAATACCCTAATTAGCTCCCCACCTATACTGCAGTGGGGAAGACTACGGACAGACAAACAAGCAAACAGACAAACATGCGTCACACGGCGATACCATGTGCCCATTGGTCAGTGAGCGGGGCTACATTTAAGGGCCGATCACAACCACAGTGAAACAACATACAGCATTCGCTTGTGTACAAAAAGGTGGCCGGATCGATCGGCTAATGGCTACCGGGCATATTTATTAGGCGGGAAAAGAAAAACTAATCTTATGCCTGGTGTTGACGCGTCCCGTGAGGGGTGAGTCTCCGGGGGAAACTTGATCGATTGAACGGTCAAGCGAAGATGGTTGAGGACCTCTAATTGACTCCGTATTTCTTAAAGATAAAGTGTGTAGCAACGGTGTGTGTTGACAAGTGCGTATAGGGGTGGTGTGGTTAGCAGACTCTCTTTGAATCAAGATAAGATACAACAAATCTTAAGATATTTATTTCAAAGTTACATTACAAATTGTTGACAAAATGAATACAGGTTTGTTTTCTTTGAACTAAAAGAACTAAAAAACAGTTGTGCGTTTCTAGTTAAAATTTCGTACCTTATCTTGATTCAATGACCTTGAATCAAGATATCAAGGTACGATATTGGTAGTGGTTAACATTTCCCTGCTTCAGGTTGGCTTGCTTCTTTTTAATGATTAAACGCAGCCTCAAGTTTGGTTATCCTCTCAAAGTACATTAACCATTTTTTGACAACATGAGTACTTGTTGTTTATTTTGTTTTCAATAAAACACATCACTACATTTCTGTTTGACATACTCTCTTTGAATCAAGACAAGGTATGAAACTGGTAGTGGTTAACATTTTTGCTGCTTTGGGTTGGCTTGCTTCTTGTGAAACAAGATACGGTACGATAAATCTGTAGCTTTTCAAATTTTCCCTCTCATAGTACATCACAAATGAGGAGAATAATGAGCACAGTTTGCAGAAAACGCCTGATTCTCAGTTTGGAGTGTTAAAGGCAGTGGACACTATTGGTAACTACTCAAAATAATTGTTAGCATCAAAACTTACTTTGTAAAATCAATGGAGAGTTGTTGATAGTACAAAACATTGTGAGAAACGGCTTCCTCTGAAGTAACAAAGAGGTAATTTCTCACTAAAATGTTTTATTGAATTTGATACATCAGCTGAGGTCTCGAATTCAAGCATCTGAAGGCACAGAAGTTGTGCACCATTGGTGTTTTTTCTTCCATATCCACTGACAAGATCGATGACCAATGAGTTCAAATTTTTAAAGGTTTATCATTTCATGCATAATGTTGATATACACCAAGTGAGAAGAATGGTCTTTGATATTTTATCAAAGGTGTCCAGTGGCTTTCAGATGGAAACTATCTATATACTGGGTTGGATAAATGAAAAGATAATAACGGTTTATTCGCTGTGAATTAAGTATGGACGTGAGGTAAGATGGAAACTGTACGGTTAGGGTGAAGAGGTGAAAAATGTCAAGA
Source organism: Asterias rubens (assembly GCF_902459465.1). Classification (NCBI taxonomy): domain Eukaryota; kingdom Metazoa; phylum Echinodermata; class Asteroidea; order Forcipulatida; family Asteriidae; genus Asterias; species Asterias rubens. The sequence goes on along the minus strand of NC_047066.1, from coordinate 13,088,820 downwards.
AGACGAAACGTACGTACTCAATATGTCGGGGCCGTTATACTATTGAATAAATTCGTTAATAATTTGCTCCTGATCCGTCCAATTATAGTATCTTTCTCACCGTCGAAATCAGTTTGAACTTTGGCTTGTGAAATGTCTCGAGACTTATCGACTCAGAAATGGATTACAGCGCATAACGAGATTAGGGTTCTGCTATAGCTGCGTGGAGAGAAAAAAAAAACTATCGGCATGGACCTAAAAACTTCTTATGCATGTGTTGAGATGGACGATCGGTTTTTGTACACTGTTGTGTGTTATTGTAAGGTCTTTGCAAAAAATATAATTATATGAAAGGATTTGGGGTCGTCTTGTGGAGGTGTTGACATTTTGAATTAAGGGTGTAAGTGACATGGCTATCACTGACGTTATTGGCTACGGCTTACTGTTATGATTTGCATGCAGAGAGGATTAGGAAGCCATAATTCAAAATCTCTGGATCAGGCTGACACGGAAACTTGTTTAAAAATGGAACTTTAACTTCATCTTATTTTCGTCAGTTTACCAACTTCTGGATGTTTTGACCCATATTCCGGGCCACACTGACCCAGAAATCCGTCTGGTTCTACAAGACCCGGAATCCGGGTAAGATCGGACAAGTTTTTGCTTAACCGGAGTTTACAATCGCGTGTACCCACGGTTAGGCCGGCATCAATGTACAATAATGCGAAACACTAGACATGTCTAGTCCCACATTACCCATATTACATAAAACTCATTATAAAAGAAACTGTCATTTTACATTTCATGTGAGTTGGTGAAATGGAAGTGGTCATCAGTCAGTCCGCACGTATCTCTTTCGTTGTTCCTTAAAGGCATGCACTGAACACCCGGGTCAAAGACTACAGTGTTCTCACTTGGTGTATCCCAACATATGCATAAAATAACAGACTTGAGAAAATTTGGGCTCAACTGGTCATCGCATAGTCGTAAGAAAATAATGAAAGGACACCCATGTTGCACAAATTTGTGTGCCTTCAGAAGCGTAAAAAAGGCTTCAGGCTAGGTCTGAAATATCTTAATTCAATATGAGTGAGAAATTACTTCAGAGGGATACGTTTTTCATAAAATTGTGTTGTATTACCAACAGCTCTCCTTTGCTCATTATTAAGCTTTTATGCTAACAATTATTTTGAGTAGTTACCAATAGTTTCCAGTGCCTTTAACAAAATGCTAGTTTTTCCTCTCGTTACCCACACGCAGTTTTTTTTCTACAGACAAGCTGTCTCCACACCACATTTGAGATACAATTTTCTAGAAATAGAGGCAAATCCAATAAAAGGTTCTCCGTGCTCAAGGGCCGCTGCGCTCTTCTCGTACCCGTCTCTGTCTGCGTGTTCTAAGGGGGTCTAGAATGCCCACGGCACTTTATAATACTAACCCGCACCCCACGTATTATCAATTTAAGTGCCAATCCAGTTAAATAGAGATTATCACGGATTGGGATTATTGTGATAGACTGGCCGAGCAGGCAATCAGCATAACTTAAAAAGCCATCCGCACCGAGAATGGTAGCATCTTCCTTCCGTTATGGACAGTTTGTTAAAGACAGTGGACACTATTGGTTATTGCCAAAGACCAGTCTTATCACTTGGTGTATCTCAACATATTCATAAAATAACAAACCTGTGAAAATTTGAGCTCAATCGGTCGTCGAAGTTGCGAGAAAATAATGAAGGAAAAAAAAGTTGTGTGCGCTTAGATGGTTGATTTCGAGACCGCAAATTCTAAATCTGAGGTCTCGAAATAAAATTCGTGGAAAATTACTTCTTTCTGGAAAACTATGGCACTTCAGAGGGAGCCGTTTCTCACAATGTTTTATACTATCAACCTCTCCCCATTACTCGTTACAAAGTCAGGTTTTATGCTAATAATTATTTTGAGTAATTACCAATGGTGTCCACTGCCTTTAAAGCATGGAGTTATTCATCCATGGTTAAAGTGCACATCCACACAATTTTTGTATCAAAGGCACCAATATGAGCAACAGATATGCCTAAAATGTTAAGGGGTTAATAATGGAATTGTGTTCTTATGGAAACATCGATGTGAAAGAAAAATGGGTTGTTAATCATGTTAAAATGAATTCTTGATATTTTTACACTTCGGAAACGCTTTTTATCATCGATCACAAAGAAAATAGGCCCTTACCTCACGGTTCTGAAAAAATTACCACACTTCTGCCGTTGACGGCGTGCATCAAAATGACAATACTTTGACGTAATTTGTGGGAGGTTGCTTCGTTTTTCAATGTTGCAACAAAGTGGACGGAGTTCCCTCGAATGACGTAACATTTAGTGGTGATGTAAAAAGGAATTTTTGCAAACTTTGTTGAAAAGCACCGGAGTAGGGTACTCAAAGTGATTGTTTTGTTTTACTTTATTGATTGAACACCTTCTAAAATGAATTTCAGCAAAGATTACTTGTTGCCGTTTTCGTTCAAGCTGGTCTTTAAAACAATTTCAACAGCGAGCTTTGCGTTCGATCAAATTTTTGTTGAGATTGGTGGAGATTCATACAAAATTGTGTAGAAATAACTCAATAAAATGGCACTGTAAATGTTGACTCTATTGGCCATCGAAGTTGCAAAGAAAATATTGAACAGGAAAAAACACCCTTGTTGCATGCACAAAATAATGTGTCTATTTTCAGATGCCTTACAAAATGCTTCATGACAAACATCTTACTAAATTTTCTCAAAAATTACGTTTGCAGAGCATGTTCAGAGGGAGCCGTTTCTCACAATATTTTTATTATTATTTTTTTTTTTTACTATCAACAGCTCTCCATTGCTCGTTACCAAGTAAGTCTGTATGCTAACAATTATTTTGAGTGATTACCAAAAGTGTCCAGTGCCTTTAAAACTGGATATTCGATACTCAACATAATCCCACAGCCCCAGGGGGATTATTTCAAATCCGAACTTTGCATAGATCTATAATCTCCATAACAAAATAGGCACAAACACTTGGGGAAACTGACCGATGTTTTTGCTAACTATGGAATGATATATCTCCTAATAAATAATACCCCATACTGAAAGAGATGTTTGCCCCTTCAACAGATGGAAGTGAAAACCCCCAAGTGGCCAGAGCAATTTCCAGGTAGTTTAGTTACATATCAACTGACAAACTCGGCTCATCTTCCGTGCACCTATTGCGTTCAATGACCTCGGCCTGGCAAGGTAAAGACCATGGAGGAAGAAAATTAGACCTCCATGGTACGACAATTCGTAGGAATTAATACACATTCAGGAAACTGTAGGAGTCTGTAGGGAAAATACGGTAATCAAAGATATTGGGTGCGAAGGTGCAAGATTTAACAAAATGCGCAAAGTGCGTATAAAGACTTGGGCTGGTTGGATGCAGTGGATTTATGTGCCTCTGCAACGTGAAATGTCTCATTAATTTTACATTACATTTACATTACAATACTCTTTTATGGTGCCTTTTCAAAATCTCGGCGTTTGGCTCCAGCTCCGGGTTTGGGGTTCTCGAGGCAGTGTACATTTTGCACAGTACTGAAATGAAGCCTGGAGACGAGGCCTGAACCTAAATCGAGGTTTAGCAAAAATCCTTAGTAGAAAATGGCCACGAGTCTGAATGTGTTGATGCACACACAAAACACACACAAGTGGGAGCAGGGTGGATGCAGACAAACGAGTTTTTGTCCTTGAAATAAATGAGTTTATCGTAACTTGTAATTAGGAAAAAAAATGGCCACCGAACTTCCTTGGATTGCAGACAGGGTGCTTCATCACAAAGGTGCTCACCAAAAAATATAAGACTAACAAGGGGAAAGGTGGATCCAAAGTTCACAAGGTGTCATCATGCAGATTAGGTTTATATAATACAAGGTCTACTGAACATGGATCAATCATTTTACTGCCGGACTTTTTATATTAAAGGCACTTGACACTATTGGTAATTACTCAACATAGATGTAGTAGCATAATTGGTAACGAGCAATGGATAGTATAAAACATTATGGGAAACAGCTCCTTCTGAAGTGACGTATTTTTTTTTAGAGAAAGAAGTAAATTTCTCACTTAAATAATTGAACTGAATAAGATACCTCAGCTGAGGTCTCGAATTTAAGGCATCTGAAAGCACACAACTTTGTGTGTGAAAGGGTGTATTTTCTTACATTATTCTCTCGCAGCTTCGACAACCAGTTGACTCCAAATTTTCACAGGTTTGTTATTTTGATGTATATGTTGGGATACACCAAGTGAGAAGACTGGTTTTTGACAATTACCAAAGGTGCCATTGGACCCTTTCGGTAAACAGTATTGTCCAAGGCCCACACTTCGTGTATCACAACTTCTATATCAAGAAACTAACCTGTGAAAATTTGGGCTTAATCGGTCATCGGAGTCGGGAGAAAATAACGGGAAAACCCACCCTTGTATCCGCGCGTTTCGCCGTGTCATGACATGTGTTTAAAATAAATCCGTAATTCTCGTTAACGAGAATTGATATTGTTTTACCGTTTTCTCAAAAAGTAAAGCATTTCATGGAATAATATTTCAATAGAAGAATTTCACCACTACCTTCTGTAAACCCTGTAAGTTATTTGTAAATCTGTGAACTTTTTTTTTTCTGTCCAATGGCTTTAAACGAGCCTTTGTCCTCGAAATAAATTATTATGTTTACAATTTGTGTTGAATATTAGTGTTGTCGATCAAAATGTCTCGTCCCCGCCCCTCCCTTCAAAAGTTCGCTGAACCTAAAAATCGCCTCTTCGGTTTCTCCTGAGGGGTATATAGCAAATAAATAATTACGAATGCTAATTTTATTGCTAAATAATTCACAATCCGATTTAAAAGGAATTACACATTCAAACCGTGTGTCCTCAAAAGCCAATAAATCCATAACAACTTCCATATGGTCAATATAAACAAGGTTAATGTCTTCATGGCGTACTGGTAGTTGAGGACAGTGTTGTTTCGCCTGAGTGTTGCTGGAAACTCAGTCAATATGTTTATAAAAATCCCACTGTTGCTGAGGACTCTGTACCATTCACCTATAGTGGTCATTCGTCGTAAGGTTGTTACGATTCCCATATATACAATTGTTTTATAAGTAAGCAGTTGACCATGGTAGGCCTATACACTGTAACAAAAAAAAAAAATATATATATATATATATATATAAAAAAACACGGTACTTTACCTGGCAGCTAGGGTGCCAGGTAAAGCTGTACAAGACACGGTAGAAGTTTTGCAAACTATTCCTTTACGGCACAATTTTACAAAACTTTCACTGTACAATTTACGGCACTTTACCTGGCAGCTAGGGTGCCAGGTAAAGTGCCGTAAATTTCACGGATATTTTGTTTTTACAGCATACCCTTTGACATCCTTTGTTACGTTTACAAAAGAGCCACACAGGGCCTAGAATTCCTGCTCACTATTCCTGGTCTTTAATTTTAGAGAGATTGTAGCTTAAACGATTTTATTTTTGAATTATGGATAAAGACAGCACATCTTTCTCAGATCTTCTTCTACTATTAATCTGTAGTGAACCTGTAGGCCTCAATATTAAAATTTTACATTATTATCAGGCTGTGTAGTATTGTGGCAGACATTCTGCAGAAAGGGGGGCACGTGTCAGCTAAATTTACACTACTGATGCTCTACCCCCTATAGCTGTCTCGCTTTGGGTTGCCCCATGCCACCCCCCCCCCCCCCACATATACCCTTGCCATCTTCTTCTCTCCCTTTTTTTTAAAGCAAAATGTTGCTAGTAAACAGTTGTCCACTATTCTTCTCCGTTAGGCCTACAACCGTTTACACTTTGTGTCTGGGCCAAATTTCAAGCAGAAAGTAAACTGCAGTGAAAAAAATTTCTAAGCAAAAATGAGCCAGTCAGGCAGTACAGCCACAGCGATGCAAACTTAATGAAATTTGGGCTGGATAACCTATTTCTGCTGAGCAATTCTGTGCTAAGCAAGCAAGTTTGTGCTTGCATGCAGGCTTCATGAAATTCTGCACTGTGGCCAATTATAAATTCTAATGATATTCGTATTCCGGAAGCTTCGTGGGATTTCAGAGTCCACCTTTCCAGCTGTCACTACCTCCTCTTCATCTTACACCCCATCCCGTATTCAGCAGCAGGATGCAGGCACGGTGAGAGCAAGGCGCCCGAACACCTGCTGCATCTGTACCATGTTATTGATGTCCCAGGACACCTTAATTGGCCCTGCGGCCCCCATCACCATAAAAATTATAATACTGGATTAGTGAGGCATTGCATGGTATAGTATCAAAGGGGTGCACTCATCATTGCATGCACAAGATAATTCCATAATTGTAAGAATAGTGATGTCAAGGGGATTCTGTTCAATTCAACAGAACTTCAACAGTGATGAAACATTGCCCGCAAAAAAAGAGAGGAAATCTTCACTAACTAAACTTCCACAAGAGAGGGCGCCCTCACTATTATCGAAAACATTGCAGGCTGCAGCAGCAGAAAGAAGAAGGGTCTGGGTCTAGAAATACGCAGAATAAACCTTTCAAATTGACACCAATTTATACAAAAACGATAGGAAAGGCATGGCAGCTATTACAGCAGAGGGGTTGACATGTAAGCTGAAAGAAAATCTCCAAGCTTCACACATTGTAAGTTAAAATAGCATACCCATGTGACGATTAATGTGCACATGGCACACACTACTACACTTATTTACACTACTCTCAGGCACAATGTCAGTGCAGTATGACTTTTACCATACTGAGGCCGATTCGTGTTCCTTGCTCTGTAGGCTGAGTCATACAAACTTAATTGACATTCGACCTGAGTGTTTAATTAGCTAGTTATCAATTATTAATACCATCTTTGATACAGTTAAGAGTAATGAAAGTGCCAGACCATGGCCAGACAAACGCAATCCATTCAGTCCACACAGCACAGGCATGCATGACTTGACATTTTAAAAAGTGGCCTGTTTTATTAATTAGCTTAAAGGCAGTGGACACTATTGGTAATTACTCAAAATAATTATTAGCATAAAACCTTTCTTGGTGACAAGTAATGGGGAGAGGTTGATGGTATAAAACATTGTGAGAAACGGCTCCCTCTGAAGTGCCATAGTTTTCGAGAAAGAAGTAATTTTCCATGAATTTGTTTTCGAGACCTCAGATTTAGAACTTGAGGTCTCGAAATCAACCATCGAAACGCACACAACTTCGTTTGACAAGGGTGTTTTCTTCTTTCATTATTATCTCATAACTTCGATGACTGATTGAGCTCAAATTTTCACAGGTTTATTATTTTATGCATATGTTGAGGTACAGCAGCTGTGAAGGCTAGTCTTTGACAATTACCAATTGTGTCCACTGCCTTTAAGCTATACAAAGATAGTGTTAAAATACACAATTGAACAACAGCTGCATTCATTTACATTTTTTACTATATTTTCTCTGAGGGTATTTATAACTGTATGGATTTTAATAGTTTGCTTAATTGTTCAGCGACAAGGAACGTTCTTTGGATGGGCGCTATAAATTTCCATTATTAACCAGAAACAAAATAACCCTACCCCTAGCTTGTCAAATGTCTCATAGGTCAAGTGTCAGATCCCTTGGGTCAAGTGTAAGAGACTCCTGTGTCAGGAGGCAAGCCTCTTGGGTCAATGTCAGTTCACTAGATTGTAATGTAAAGTCTCTTGAGATGTGCTTTTGGGTCAAGTATCAAATCTTACAGGAAAATATAGATTATCTTGCGTCAAGTGTCAAGTTGGTTGAGTCAAGTGACAACTTGCTCCTCAGTCAGGAGTAAAGTCTTTTGGGTCAAGTGTCAAGTCTCTTGGGTTGCTTACAAGTGTAAAGTGGCTGAGTCAAGAGTTGCATAATTATAAGGAATGCCAGTCATCTCGCCCCCCTGGCAAAGTCGCCCCCTAAAAAGTCGCCCCCTAAAAAGTCGCCCCCCCAGCAAGCTTGCCCCCTCTGGGTACAAACTCGCCCCCTCACAATGTCGCCCCCTACAAAGTAGCCCCCCTACACAGTCGCCCCCCGAAAAATCACCCCCTAACAAAGTCGCCTCCTACGAATTTTTGCCTATTGTTTCAATGATTTTCTAAAGGGAATTTTTTATTGTTTTTAACTTGATTCAAGAAAGGGAATCCTTAAAGACTTTATACATTTTTTGCTGAGGATAACTTGTTGAAAAACCACAATTTTGGACAAAAGTTACTCCGTTGTTGAAAAAATTTTTTTTTTGCGGATCCTTTGGGTCCAATTCCAAAATTTAGTACATGTACAGGTCGATTCTCGCATTGTTTTGCTATTGTTTCCATGACATCTAAGGGGAAAGACAGGGGATCCTAGGCCTAACTTATTGAAAAACGCGAGATGACTGGTTTCCATTATAAGCCCCCTTGGGTCAAATGTCAAGTTCTTGGGGTCAAGTGCCAAGTCACTTGGGTTCACGTGCATTTGGTTGAGTTAGTTTCAAGTCTCTTGAATGAAGAGTCACCTGGATACATGTAAGCCCCTTGGATCAAATGTCAAGTATTAAGGTGGGGAAGTGCCAAGTCTCTTGGGTCAAGTGTCAAGTCTCTTGGGTCAAGTAAGTGTCATGTCTCTTAGCACCAAATGTCAAAGATGCTGTTTTGTTCACAAAATCGAAAATGATAGGCGGGCTTGTACAAAATATTTAGTGTCAGGTCACTTGTCAAGTCTTTGGGTCTCTAGGGTCAAGTCGGTGCCATGTCTTTTCTCCCTTGGGTCAAAATGTAAAGTCTTTGGGGTCAAGTGTCTTGTCCCAAGTGTCAAGTATGTTCCAAAGGGTCAAGTGTCCAGTTTTCAGTTTCAAGGCTGTTTGACTATTCAAAGTCAAACTCCTAAATTCCAAAATGTTAGGATCAAGTGCAATAATATGCCTATGGTACCCATACTACTATATTAGTGCACTTCAATTTGAAATAATCAACTCGAATCACTGTACAGCCAAAGCCAATGAGTTTGACTTGGTTAATTTGTTTGTTTGTTTGTTTGTTTAGTGATCTTCCCATCAAGGGAACTCGGCAAACAACCAATTTCTCTCATACAAACATTGGTTATGAACTGCACAAATCAAGAAATTGTGATTCAGTAACTAGACGACAATATTTATTCTTGTTATTGTTTTTTTGCAGGAGGTGGTTGATGAGTCGAGTGGGTGTGGAGCCAAGTTCAATGTTGTCATCGTATCAGATGTCTTCACTGGTAAACCACTACTACAGAGACACAGGTGAGTGTTGAAGCATTTGAGCCAGTGTGGGCAATTTCAAACAGAAGTACATGCAATTCTTCATTGTACCATTCCCTGATGCGAATGAAGGATTGCTCTAAGCTTTTGACCACCAAATTTGATGATAAACAATGGAAAAGTGCATGCGTGTACAGTTGTGGCAACAACTCTCAGCCGATGAAAGCCTTGCACGCGTGCACATTTCATCAAACAGTCGATGACACTTGGTGCAATCCATCTGTTGGTGCCAGTTCACAAGCTCTGCTTTAAATCGAGCTGGGCATTTGAAGCCTTATTCGCATAAACTGGTACCTAAGTCATTTCTTGCTTAATAGCCAAAGCAATTTTCTTAGCAGAAATTTGTGTGTACTAATTTTTAGCTTTATGAAATTGGGCCCTGGTCACTTGTGGGTATGCTCAGTGTTTTTAAACTGGTAGCTTGTTGGGTCGCTTTCCACAGGACGCACAAGCTTTGAATTTGATTTCTGATAAGGGCAAGGCTAATTACAATTTGCAAAATGGCTTACCCATTGGAAAATCTTAAATCAATGGTTAATGGGAAGCTTTTGAAGAGGCACCAGGTAAGCTTGGGCGATACCACGATATTATCGAATATCGCGATACTAATTTGGAAACGATTTCGATATCAGATCGATTTGGTTTCAATCGAAATATCGATATATCGCGATATATCGCAATATATCGTGATATGTCGCGATATATCGCGATATCGATTAAGTATCGCAATATCGCGATGTTTTTCCTAGCTGAGACATCTTGCACCCCATTGGTTTGGAGTAAAACCAGAAGAATAGGTCATTAGAACACCTCTCTTATGCTATGACTGTCTCTTCTACAACTTTCACTTGGAGTTTGAAGACTGATGATGCCAAATTTAATTAATCGCGATTGTATCGAATATCGCCGTATATTGTCAGCGATATATCGTGAATAAAATAAATGGATAGCGCCCAAGCTTAGCGCCAAGGCCAAGACCAGGGGCAACAGAGACCATGGCCTCCAAGGCCTCTGTGTATTTTCAGGTCTTGATTCTGTGAGCTCCGTATGGGTATACAGTACAGTGGGAAATTTGAGCCTGTAAGGGGGCGCGGGGTTGACAAAGTGGAATCAAAAATCGCCCTTCTTAAAATTTGCGTTGTTTTTTCTTTTTTTGAAACTGCAGAATGGTAAACGATTGTATAGCAGAAGAAATGAAGACCATCCACGCATTCTCAATGAAGACATTAACGCCAGAGCAGTGGGAGAAACAACAGAGTAAATGACACCGAGAACGAGGTCAATAACCTCTCGTTATGAATGAGCAAAGGAAACAATTATTTGGACATGACTGTGATGCGGTGCTAGAGTCGTCTGAGACTGTTGGAAGTTTGTTGGGCTGGAAATGTCTATGGATCATCAGCCTGATTGCCAATTCCTGTGCTGGACTTTTTAACTCACATCTGAACAGGTGATCTGCAGGTTTTGGTGGGTTTTATTTTTCAATGCACTGCAAACTAAGCACTGCAATTTTGATTTGACATCAAGAAATGTTCATATCATTCCACTTCATCATCATCATCCCCTTCCACCACAACCACAGCACCCCTAGCACCACGGATATACATGTATGTCTTCCACTTTGAGGTCTGCTAAGACCAGGGCCAAATTTCATGGCACTACAAATCGGCTCTTACATTTAAAGCATAACATTCAACGCTTACATCAATAGTATTTTACGGGAATAGCAGGGAATTTTGTATTGGGTGGGTGTGTACTCCACGCTACTACATGGACTAGGACATTCTTGGCTTTTACAGCTAGTGCTGTTTCAATTCAGCATGCTTTCCAGCCAAATCACAAAGGGTTGAACAATCCTAGGGAGAACCCATGTGGTCCATATATGGGTATAATAGAATTGAAGCATAATTTTATATTATTGTCTGGTATTGTAGGCCTTCTGACTTGTTTGGCGCTTGCACAGTAAGCCGAAAATGGTGATCGTGAGCACCTAATGTATTAACTAAAACAAGAAAGACTCGTGGGTCAAACGGCAGGCCATTAAGGGCAGTGGACACTATTGGTAATTACTCAAAATAATTATTAGCATAAAACCTTACTTGGTAACCAGTAATGGGGAGCTGTTGATAGTATCATTGTGAGAAACAGCTCCCTTTGAATTGGTAGTAATTTTCCAAGGATTTGATTTTGAGACCTCAGAATTAGATTTTCGTGTAGGGTTCTCGAACTGAAGGCTCCATCTCGTGTGACAGGCTTGTTTTTTCTTTTGTTATAATCTCACAACTTCGATGACCAATTGAGCTCAAATTTTCACATGTTTGTTATTTAATGCATACGTCATGAGATACACCAAGTGAGAAGACTGGTCTTTGACAATTACCGATAGTGTCCCGTGTCTTTAACTATTTTTCGGGTTATTTGGAAGGATGTTGATTAGCTTTAGTTTGGTTAAAAAATGCAGGCATTGCAGCTTCCAGTTTCACAAAGCCGGTAGGCAAATCATTTCGCTTACAGAATGGAGGAGAGGTGGGGGGCACCATTTCAGAATCACTTTTCAGAATTACTCCAGAATCATTTTATGCGATAAGTAGAGCCGAGAAATTCGCCCCTGGATTCGCACCCACATTTCAATGAATCGGCCACAAGAACTTGCTTCTTTTTCCCCCCCCCCCCAGATATTTTTGCAGATATATTTTTTCTTGAAAGCCATGATCATGATTACACTATCTTAAAACCAATGAATTGCATCTTTCAGAGATATTTGTCTGAAAATTTGACCACTTCAATGAAAGTATACAAAAACCCAGTGATATTCCTGTTGTTGTACCTAGTTCTATAAATATTAGGTTAGAGTGTTTTTTTGCTCTAGTCATCGTAGGCAGGGCTCGACATGGTAGATACACACATGGTGTCACCGCAAACCTATTTTTATTGATACCTCAACATGCAATGCCCAAAGTCCCATATAATGTATAATTCTAAAACTTTGTAGATGAATTTAATGCATATTTTTTGGCGTCTCAAAATACCAAGTACTGTGATCCATACAGTTGCAGAGATAAGTGTCCTCTTCGGCGTTATTTACCTGCAAGTAATGTTTAATATTGATTTTGTGTTTCTTTTGATAAAACATGGTAATCTCCTAGGTACATTTAGCTTTCTGATTCAATACAAGGTTATGAAATAAAGTTTAATATTTAAAGAAAAAGCACCACTCTTTGACTGGAGGTTTTCTTTCTTGTTGATTTGTGTCCGACAATGCCAAGGGTTCTTAGTCACTATTTACCCTTGTTGTCCGACGTTGGCTCCTCTCAAGGTCACTCTTTCTCAACACTGATTTATATGCCTCTCCATAAATGATGCATTCAATTATACGCTCAACCAAACCACAAACTAACACCTTTTTACTGTTGCGATGTTGTTACACATTCATAAATACCTAAGACAGTTTCGCTATTCCTATTGGTGGAGAGCGCGTCATGTGGGGGTGTTTAAACTTTTGATATTGACCAGTCAAAAATATTGAAACATGGGCGTGACATGCGAGCTTGCACCTGTGCTTATAAGACAGTTTTTTTCATTCCTATTGGGCGATAGCAATGGCCGTTACAGTTGTGCCACATCACGCTTACAATACGCGGGACGCGCACAGCAATCTCCTCATAAGGAGGTGTTTACCCGAGGGCCTTGCCATTTTATAGCTGGAGGGGTTTTGTGTTGAAAGAAATCATTGAACAATTATAATTTTGCATTTTTTTTTCTTTTTTGACTAAAAAGCACAAATTATTTACCCTCAAATTGTAGGAAGGCAAGGTCTTACATTGTACGTGTGTCAAGACACCCTTTACTATTTCAAAGACGTTTAAGGAACTTGACACTATTGATAATTATTTGAAATTATTATTGTTATTATTTATTATTATTTCTTTGCATTTTTAAATATTATTAGTTGTTTGCATAACAACTTACTTGGTATTGAGCAATGGAGAGCTGTTGAGAGTATAAAACATGGTGAGAAATGGCTCCCCCTGAAGTAGCGTAGTTTTTTAGAAAAAAGGCTATTATTTACTCAAAGTATTAAAAGACTTTAGGCCTAAAGTTTTGCAACATCGATGACTTGAGTCAATTGACTAATTTCACAGATTTGTTACTTTTGCATATGTTGAGATACACCAAATGAGAAGACAAGTCTTTGACAACTACCAAAGGTGTCCAGTGCCTTTAAAAGTTATGACAGTAGACAAGATTGGGTCAAACTGGGGCAGTTTTGAAAGCTGTATGTCAGGGCAAACTTCTGTTTTACACATCCATGTACTTGTAGCTGCCACTCTCCAAACTTAGTGTACACGTAGGCATCAACCAAACCAAACAAAATAGTCCAAACTTGGGCAGCAGGTTTCTATAAGCTTTATGTCTTTGCAACTTACATTTAGCTCCTGTACACCTACATGTACATGTAGTTGCTTCTCGCAACCTACATCAAACTGATCCCTATCAAGAGCTGGGAAAGTCTTTTTCCATGTCTTGGAAAATTGATTATTTTACAACATAGTTGCTTCTCTCCACCCAGAATGACAGTTTGCATCTATCAGATCACTGGCACTTATATTTGCAGATCAAACTAATCCGAAGCAAAAACTGTTGATTTTTTTTTATGTGTTGGCCAGTTATTTCTTTTAGATCATAGTTGCTTCTCTCCACCCAGAAAGACATTGGCATCTATCAGATCACTGGCACTTATTGCAGATCAAACTGATCACAATCAAGACTTCAGAAAGTCTTTGTCTAGGTGTTAGCCATACCTCTTTTACAAAATGTGTGCTTCTCTCCACCTGGAAAGACATTGGCATATATTGGATCTCTGCCACACATTGCATTACACACCATAGTTGCTTCTCTCTGCCCATAAAGACAATGGCATTTATCAAACCACTGTAGACTAAAGGGTTGAAACTTGGGCTGCAAGTTTCTAAGCTTGTGTCTTCACAAATAATTTCTTGTACACCATAGTTTCTTCTCTCCACCCAGAGAGACAGTAGCATCAATCAGATCACTGCCATGAATTGCAGATCAAACTAATCACAATAAAGTGCTGGACAGACTTATTCTATGTCTGGGACAATTTCTTCTTTTTACCATAGTTGCTTCTCTTCAGCCAGAAATACATCAATTGGCATATATCAGAACACTGCCTCACCTTGCAGACCAAACTGCTCCCAAGCAAGAACTATAGAAAGATTTTTGTTCTATTTCTTGGACATTTACTTCTTTTTACCAGAGTTGTTTCTCTCCACCCACAATAACATTGGCATTCAGATCACTGCCACTTGTTGCAGATCAAACTGATTCCAAACAAGAGCTGGAAACTACTTTGTCTATGTGTTAGACAGTTATTTTTATTATACCATAGTTTCTTCTCTCCATCCGGAAAGACATTGGCATCTATTACAAGTAGATCACATCCATGCATTGCAGATCAAACTGATCCCAAGCATGAACTGTGGACTGGAAAGATTGTTTGTATACTATTAGCCAATATTTTCTTATACACCATACAGTTGTTCTCTCCACCCAGAAATACGTAAGCATCTGTCAGATCACTGCAAAATTGTGCAGATCAAACTGACCCCTAGCAAGAACTGTGAACAGATTTGGTTTATGTATTGGGCATTCATTTCTTACACTTCATACATGTAGTTGCTTCTCTCCACTCGGAAAGACAGTCACTGCGACATACTGTAGATCAAACTGATTCAAAACAAGAGGTGGAAAATAATTTGTCTATGTGTTAGACAGTTATTTCTTTCACACCATAGCTGCTTCTCTCCACCCAGAAAAAACATTGCATCTTTCCGATCATTGCCTCATTGCAGATCAAGCAAGATCCCAAGCAAGAACTATGGAAAGATTTTTTTATGTATTTGCCAGTTATTTCTTATTCACCATAGTTGCTTCTCTCCACCAAGATACATTATCTATCAGATACTGATACTACACAGAGGCAACAAGGGCGATTGCCTCCATGCCTTGGAATCCTCCAGCAGAAATTGACAATTTCCTCATAGGGTGCCCTTAACTAAAGGAGAAAATGCTTTGGTCCCCTAGCCCTTTCAAAAACGAAGCATACAGGCCTGCACTGACCACAATAAAGAATTTGGTGGAAAAGTTTTGTCGTAAAAATCGTACAGCATAAAATTAGCAACACTGTACATTTACATCACCTGCTGCTAAACAAATTAAACAATGATGCACTCAGATCAAAACCACAGCACCAAAAAAGGTGCTATATAAATTAATTAAGCTTCTCCGTCATATACCAAGCTATCAAAAAAAAAAAAAATGAGCGGGGAAAAAAAAAGTATGGGGGGTCACAGTGTTCAATCATCCCATACTAACAGCTTCCTTGAAAGAGAAATGACTTCATTAGGAATTAATGAGATCTGTGGACCGTAAAGTGGTACATTCTTCTTGTTTGATTATATGCAAGGTTGATGCACGAGAGATGTAATCGGCTGTATCTAGGAGACCCCCTAGATGACTCGTATAATCTAATAATCTTTATTAATTGTGAGGATGCTTGATTGCTTGAGGATGATTTTCAGGTGTGTATGATATGTCCAAGGCCTGAAGGCGATGATTTACTGTTGGGTTTTAATTTGAGGATTGTTGATGGACGTAATTTCTTGATCTTTTGCAGATTTTTGTTTTTATTTTTTGTTTGAGGGGTTGGAATGTGAAGGATTCTTCTTTGTCGGGTGATTATTGTGAGACTTTATTGAGCTTTCCCAATTTGGTGTGGAATTTTGCTGTCAAGGGAGAGTTCTTTCTGTGAAGCAGAATGGGGGAAATGTATCTGAATTTGTTTGCCATGTTTGCTGGGACTGATGAGTGTGTTTATAAAAGCAGTAGGTTGGGTTCAACTTACAGGGCATGTACAAATGTACATGTATGTACATAGTCCTAATGGAACTGACACGACTCTGGGGGTTTTCCTCTAACACATGTTCTTTCATTGTATTGTCATCTCTCGATGGGGTTCTTGGCTCAATACATGTTATTTTATAGAGAATTTATGAAAAAAAAAAAAAATCCAGATAGATATTTTATATTTTACATCCCTGTGGAGAATAATTGTAGCCTTTCCCTTGTCCATGTTGTCACTGAGGTATGTAGTTATGAACATACCTTGCATAGACTTTGTGAAGAGTCTTTTGCTTTTTTTGTCCATTTTCTATTTCTTGGAGTTTCAGGCTATTTAGTCTCAGTTTTCTGCATTTGTCCCATGGGCAAAACATCGAAAACCAGACTTAAGTTATTAAAACACAAAATAGAAGATTTCAAGCCACTATTTTGTTTGTTCCTTTTTAATTTTTCCATTATAGCCAGCATGATGAGTTTTTATAAATCAGTTTACGAGACAGATAAAATACCCTGGTTTGTGCTTTAAAAAATGAGAGATAAATAACTACCAACTAAAAACATAGCACCTTGTAATAGAAATATATGGTAGAATGATGTTATTTTTAAGGCTAGAAGATAGTTTACACTTGATTTGGTTTAAAGACAGTGGACGCTGTCGTCAATTGTCGAAATTGTCCTCTCACTTGGTATCTAAACATTTGCATAAAATAACAATTTTGAGGTCTCGAAATCAAATTCGTGGAAAATTACTTCTTTCTCGAAAACTACGTCACTTCAGAGGGAGCTGTTTCTTACAATGTTTTATACTATCAACCTCTCCCCATTACTCATTACCAAGTAAGGTTTTATGCTAATAATTATTTTGAGTAATTACCAAAAGTGTCCACTGCCTTTAACACACAAATGCATTATGCATAAATATCATTGTGTAGCTCGCAGGAGTTTTATCAAATTCCTTGCCTGAATTATCAATGAACTGCTTAGCTGCTGAACAAGTTTGAAGCACTAGATGCAGCATAATGCCAAAAACCCTAGTTGCCCGTAAAGATGGCGTCATTTTGGAACTACGCTGGGCCCAATTTCATAGCGCTGCTTAGCCGCTGATTTTGTGCTACTGCGCGATTTCCTTTTCACGCATTATTTTTCCCAACGGGTAAGGTACATGTGAATTTGGTTTCAAAAAAAAGATTCAACTATTATATCTTGAATCTTGTGGTACATAAATTTACAGTAAGTAGATTTTAAATAATGTTAGTAGTTACAATCGACTTAAGTTATTGTGCGACTTAGAAGTAAACCTAGGCCTTGTTTCATAGAGTTGCTTAAGCACATAAATCAGCTCAGCACGATAAAATTATGCTTACCAGAATAAGGTTACCAGCCAGAATACCATGTCACATGCATCACTTCTGACTGGTATCCTGCTTATTTTTGCTAAGCAGAATAACTGTCTGCATAAGCAGCTCCATGAAATCGAGTAAAACAAAAATTCCTGTTAGCTGACCATCCATTCAACTACATGGGTTGTGTGTTTGGTTGCACAACTACATGTATGCACACACAATTTGTATATCTAATTTGTACCTATACATTCAGCACAAGGTATTGCAGGCTGGCATACGTATTAAATGGTCATACAGTAGGAGGGTTGACTGTGTACTGTGTAGATGCGCTTATCGCAAGAATCATATTTCAAGTGTAATACCATAGTGGATGATATTGGATGGTCAATACTGGAGAGTTAATAATCGGTCAAATAAACATCAATAACTTAATAAGTTCACTACAACACAAACTCGTGGCATATCGTCCTTGGGTGGGAAGCATGTCTCTAGGTGGGTGAAAAAATTTGTTGGGAGGGTTGCTGAGAGTGGCTGCTATAGGCCCCTTGACACATGCCTTATTTGACCACGTTGTAGCTGGGTCCTTCACAATTCAGCTTCTCAGCTGCGAATGAGGATGCATGATTCGCGGTACACGTTTGGTAATAGTGAAAGACCAGTCTTCTCACTTTGTGTATCCCAACATAAGCATAAAATAACAAACCTGTGAAAATTTGAGCTCAATTGGTCATCGAAGTTGATTGATAAGGATGAGAGAAAAAACACCTTGTCACACGAAGTTGTGTGCTCTCAGATGCTTAATTTCGAGACCGCAAATTCTAAATCTGAGGTCTCGAAATAAAATTCGTTGAAAAATACTTCTTTCTCGATTATCAAAAACTATGTCACTTCAGAGGGAGCCGTTTCTCACCATGTTTTTTACTATCAACCTCTCCCCATGTAAGACTTTAGTGTCCACTGCCTTTAATTTGACCACTTTGTTGTTGGACGATTCGCCTCCAAAATTATATTAATAATTAATTATTATTACATAGATTTATAAGTTTTTGCAAGTGAGCGATTATTTTGGACATCTCTTTTCAAAATAGTTGATCCTTTTGTCCAGTTTCTGTGAAAATTAGTGAAATACTATCGCGTTAGATTGAACACTGTGAATGCCTGAGGTTTTTTGTGGGAATAATAACAGAGTTTTATAGCTGGAGGAAGAAAAGTCCACAACAACCCCCTTCAAAAAGTTACTTGAAAACCAGCGTTAACTCTGTAAATGTAATTTGAATATTAATAAAATAAACATGTTAGGATTACAACATTTCAGAATGAAACAAAAAAAAGGGTATAAAATATTATTACAGAATACGAAAAGTTGTGATTAAATAGTTTTGAACATAAATTAGTTAAGACAGTACTGCACACAAACGTAGTTAAACTCTAAGCTAACTTGTACTTGTAATTACCAAACAAATTAGACCATCGTTACAGTAATTGGTTTCAACATTTGTATGTATCACTATGCACAGATTTTACTACATAAAGAGGCACAATAAGGTTGCAGACAAAAGACCTTTATCACCATAAAGTTATATATAAGAACTAGAGGGCACACTGGCTTATATACGCGCCCCGGCACGCGCCCCTGCATGCGCGCAGGCGGCCATTTTCTAAGTTGAACAAACGGGCATTGCTTAGCGTGTGTTTGTGCAGCCATTTTGTAAGTTGACAAAACAGGATGGCGTCAGTGTTCAATAAACACAAACTCGAACGTGTACTTCATATTCAACGTGCGTGCAGAATGGTGCGCGTGTTTTCTCGCGGTCCCGTCGCGTTTGTGCAAGAGGCATCACCAGTTCGCCCTCTAGTTCTTATATATAACTCTATGTATGTTTATCACACAGCAGCCATCTTGTCTAATTTATCCCACAGCAGCCATCTTGTCTAATTTCCCTTCCAGTCTCATTCTGGTTTACATTGGTTTGAATGGATAAAAACAAGATGGTTGCACCATGAAAAAAGTCTACACAGGTCTTTAACTTGATACAGTACTTCGGTCAAACACCCTGTTTCTACTATGACAATGATATGTCTAATTCTCAATATCTAACGAGAGGCCGGACTATCTTTTACCAACAAGCCTCCATTTGAGTTTTATTGGACACAAAATGATGGACGCACTTTAAAGGTCCACACATGTACATATAGCATAGTAAATTCAATGGTTGCCCAATTCTAACCCCAGCTTAATTTTTTTCATTCATTCAGTTTTACAATACTCTACCAATGAAACTATATGAAGGCTGGGAGGGAAAAAAATAGGCTGGTCTCTATTTAAGAGATTGCGATTACAACATGCATTGTCATCTTGTATAGAGGGAACCTGACAAAGACAGCTATTTCCTTTTTCATACTGTTGATACCATGGGTTCCCCCAATTTGGAATAATGGTTCCCAGTTAGGAACCATTCTCAATGGGGAAAGAGGTTCCAATCAAGGCAACAGTACATTCTGATTCCCAACTGGGTTAGTTTAGTGACAACCTTGTAAAATAATTATGATTATTACTCACAAAACTGAATAATGCAAATTATTATAAGTATAAGAAAGTCGACAATATTTTCCCAGTCTTGGTCCAAAAACCAATAGGTCTATGACAATAATAACCCTACATTTTGTAACAATATTATTTGTTTTACTAAAGATTTCTGTTGAATAAGTTACATAGCACTTTAATCAGAACCTGCACAACACGGGGCCAACAGAGGGCGGTATTTCATTTTGAAGGTGAGTACCTTGGCACACAATTTAAAGTCACTTCTTGTTTTCATGTGAGCATGACTGCTGAGAGAGAGGTGCTCAAGAAAATCAAAATCAGAAAGATTTACTGTGAAACATTTTGCCGCGTCAGAGAACACTATCCTCTTTGGACGTTGGAGAAAAACCAAGCTGTTTGAAGAACATTGCGATGTGGGAAAACGATGTTTACTGTATGGAAAGGTTTGCGGTAACACCATGTAATGACTATCTCTATTGAGTTGGGGTGGTTCTGAGAACGACCATTGGTTTCAACAAGACGTTTCAATCAGTATGCTCTGATCGTCTTCTGGAGTACGATTACTGTATCAGAACTAGAGGAAGCTGTTTGGATGAAGAAACGGTAAGGATCGTAAAACTTTCTTAGGTATTTATGTCTTGGGAGTTTGTCTTGTACTGGTGTTTGTTCTTTGCCGACCAAAAGTCTGCACTGCTCTTTGTACACTTGCATAATGAATATCAGGGTTGCATTGTAAGCCTGCAAGAAAGAAAAGAAAGTACGTTAAATAAAGTCACTGCTGGACACTATTTGTAACTACTCATAGTAATCGTTCGCATACAAACTTATTTGGTAACCAGCAACGGAGAGCTGTTGATAGTATAACAAAAATTGTGAGAAACGGCTCCCACAGAAGTAAACTAGAAAGAGGTAATTTCTTTCTCAATTATTAAGGCCATTGGACCCTTTCGGTACAGAAAAAACAAAAAAAGTTCACAGATTTACAAATAATTTACAGGGTTTACAGAAGGTAATGGTGAAAGACTTCTCTTGAAATATTAGTCCATGAAATGCTTTACTTTTTGAGAAAACGGTAAAACAATATAAATTCTCGTTAGCGAGAATTACGGATTTATTTTAAACACATGTCATGACACGGCGAAACGCGCGGAAACAAGAGTGGGTTTTCCCGTTGTTTTTCTCCCTGACCGATTGAGCCTAAATTTTCACAGGTTTATTGTTTTATATATAAGTTGTGATGCACGAAGTGTGGGACTTGGACAATACTGTTTACCGAAAGTGTATAATGGCTTTAAAAGACCAGGCCTGATTGTTGTAAATGCTAAAATATTTGTTGTCACACTGAGACGAAAATTGTTTCTGCTAATTTTTTAATTTTTTTTAAAACTAATTTCTCAAAAAGTACAGCACCTCAGCAAGTAATGATTTAGGAAAGCTTGCTAACATCGTTATCGTTAATCCGTGTAACTGTAAGTTAAATGTAAATATATGTGGACGTTTGTGTTCTGTTTCGTACAAGAAGATACCCAAACCCTTTAAGTAAACCCTGGGAAAGTGAGATCAAAAACGAGCATTGTAGTCTTCAATGGACTCAAGTATACGAACCTGTCCATGTTGGGATGAGTCGTCTACTTGAATCAGACGTCGGCATTAGAAGCTCCTTGCTGGGCTTGCATCTGGGCCTGCATCTTAGCCAGCATCTCTTGCATACGCCTCAACTATTAAACAAGACATGAACAAAGTTAAAGGCACTGGACACGTTTGTTAATTACTGAAAATAGTTGTTAGCATAAAAACTTACTTGGTGACGAGCAATGGAGAGAGCTGTTGATAGTATAACACATTGTGAGAAACGACTCTCTTGAAGTAACAGAGTTTTTGAAAAAAAGGGAATTTCTCACTAAAATATCTCAATCTGAGAAAGACTTCAAGCCTGAAGCCTTTCTCAGGCATCTGAAAGCACCCAAATTTGTGCAACGTTTTTTTGCAAATTAATGATGGTCCAGTAGAAAATATTGAGTTACAAAGCCCTGCTGTCTTGTGGATTTTCCTCCAAAATTTGAACCCTGTTAAATTATATTCTCCTATTTTGTATTTATATCATTATTACTATTTAAAGGCAGTGGACACTATTGGTAATTACTCAAAATAATTGTTAGCATAAAATATTGTGAGAAACGGTTCCCTCTGAAGTAACGTTGTTTTCTAGAAAGAAGTAATTTTCCACGATGTTTTATGCACATGTTGAGATACACCAACTGTGAAGACTAGTCTTTGAGAATTACCAATAGTGTGTAGTGTCCCCAAGTATTTACTTGCCTCATTTTCCTTTTCCTGTAGCATCTGGTCCTTATCGCTACCATCCTCCCTCCTAGAGAAGAAGGAAACAAAGTCACGATTTTGTTGTTAACATTGGCAAGTTGTCTGCACCACACTTACATCCAGTTGTTTAACACTACGCTCAATGTTTGATAGAATTAAGGTACATGTATTTCCCCACTTTTAAAAAAAAATCAAACTGTTAGGCATTCCGACCAAAAGTGCTTCTGTGCAATCTGGATTATTTTAAATCGTTCTATTATAGATTTTGTGAATTTCTTCTTAAATTTTTATTTCTATCTTTTATTTTAATTACTTGAACATTTTGTTTTAACAGTTGGGATCGAGGGGATCGGCAAATTACCCTGGGGTGAACTTTAGGACTAAGCCAAATGCCACGGCAATGCTCATTACGGAAGTCAGGGCATACATTACACCCCCAATTTTTTTTTTACACCAAGTAGTCATTGTGTGCTGTGCTGCCAGGCACACACTCGAGGAAAGATACAATGCTGTACCTTTTTCGAATTTGACTGTTCAGTCAAATTGTCATAAACAGTTCTTAAGAAGGGATCGTGGAAGAGATATGGGAGCTGCAGCCGATTTCACAAAACGCTAGGATTAATCTTACCACGAGTTAGGACGAGTAACCCGTCCTAACTTTAGGATGGGTTCAATGCATCCAACATCTTCGGATACAGAACTTAACTCGTCCTGAGTCCTAAGATTAATCCTAAGTTAGGAAGAGTTTGGTGAAATCGACGGCAGGTTACCTTGGGGGTGGGGGTGCACGCTGAGAGGGGCGACCTGCTCTCATCTCTTTCTCGCCGCCTCCACTCCTCGCGAGCTTCTCAGAGCGGAAGTTCTCATAGTGGACCTCGTGAGTAACTTCCTGTAGATCTTGCATGTGAGTACTAGATAAAAGAGAAGGGAGGAACCAATGCTGTTAAGATCAATGCTTTACTGAAAATAAAAACCATGTGAAATAGGTTCAATTTCATTTCATGAAGTCTGTAAGCACAAAAGTATTGCTGAACAGAAATAGGTTACCAGCCAAATTACAAACTACATTAGGTTTACATTGTTGTGACTGGTTTTGGAGTTTCACTGCAGAACACCACCAACCAAAATATTGCAATGCGAATTTTCTTCAATTCCAAATTTCCAACCCAATATTATGGCTAGAGAAACTTACATCAGCATACTGCGCAGTTTGATGAAGTCACAGTGCTCTGGATTCTCAACTGTTGACAAAAATAAAATAAATATTCAATCAAAATCTAACAAATCATCAGTTCATTAGCATTTTTAAAACAATAGCAATAGAAGCTTTTTATAATCTGTATAGCGCTCATTTCCGTCACACGCTTAAAGACACTATGAAAATTTGAGCTCAATCGGTCGTCGACGTTGCGAGATAATAATGAAAGAAAAAACACCATTGTCACACAAAGTTGTGTGCTTTCAGATGCTTGATTTCGAGACCACGAATTCTAAATCTGAGGTCTCGAAATCAAATTCGTGGAAAATAACTTCTTTCTCGAAAACTGCGTTACTTCAGAGGGACCCGTTTCTCGCAATGTTTAACACTACCAAAAGCTCCCCATTACTCGTTAACCAAGTAAGGTTTTACGCTAGTAATTATTTTGAGTAATACCAATAGTGTCCACTGCCTTTAAACATAGACATGTACAGTATTTTCCTGCAAGGTATATTGGACTACGTTTTAATTTTGAGACCAACATGTACACGTTTTTACATAGCATCATGTAATGGTTTACAGCTCTCCAGTGCTCTTGACCAAGTAAGTTTGTGTAGTCATAAATTGTGTAATTAATTAACATAGGTTTACCCTCCCTATAATTTTTAGCCCTTTAAAATGTATGCTACTTTTACGATGACACAGACGTGTAGTATATAAATCTACATGTTGCATCAGCGAAACTATACCGCATTTTCCCCTCAACTGAGAAAAAAAAAATGGATGCCTTATCCGTTTGAGGCTTGTACTTACCTTCCACTACTCCCCATGGGTAGAGTCTGCCGCGAACTTTGCGACCTTTGACCTCGATCATCTGGCTTGATCCACACACTGCAAACGGTACTCCAGCCTAGAGTTGCAAAAGTACAAAAGAAGAAGCAACATGATCAGCTTTGTGAAGATGTGTTGTGCAGTACTTTAAAAAGTGAATGTTTTTCTTTGTACTCTTTTTGCAAGTGGAATAAGATGAGAAAAAACTGCACATCAGGCCTTGAACTTCCGCTCTCTTGAAGGGACGCAGCAGTTTTCCTCTGGTTGGGGGCAATTTTTGTTCAGAAATGTGAACTTACCTTGAGTTGTTTATTCTGCTCTTTGAAATCTTCATCCTCATCGGAGTCAGAGTCCGGCATCTGGTAGATTCTGATCCGATTCTCCTCGATCTCACTCATAATCTAAATAATAACAATAAAAATGCAGAACATTTACATGTAAAATGCAAGTATGGCAGTCCAACCACTAGACTGCGGTGACCATCAATCAAACTTTTCTTAAGTACATGTCGTAGTGAAGAATTTGCACATTGAATCATATTGGAGGCTGGCTTTGTGCATTCTACACTTCAAAACCATGCATGATATTGAATGGTCAGCTAGTGGGAGGGTTAGGAGTAATTTACCTTTGATTTCAGGGCTACAATCTCTCTCTTGGTCAGAGTATCAGCCTTGGCTATGACGGGCACGATGTTGACTTTGTTGTGCAGTGCTTTCATGAACTGGGCGTCCAATGGTTTCAAACTTGTACAAGAAACAAAAAATATTGATGAGAAAAAGTGAGAACAGCTTGTATTTCTTAGGAAGTTGTTACCACCAAGACCTTTCTTCTATTCTTGTTTTGTCCAGGCATGTTGATTTAAATATATTTAACACTATAATGTTTATGTCCTATTTACCGTATTACTTTATTAAGGGGCATCTCAAAGCACCTATTATTTTAATGACAGGAGTGATAGCGTTTAAGTTGTGACCAAAATCAAGTTTGGGAAGTTGGCTCTAACTCATGTACACATTTGCAATTTCAAAAAAGGTAGTTATTTACATATGAGACTAATGGTGGAGGTACTAAGTAAATAAGGTATGCGGTGACACCATGTAAACAAATCTCTTTTGTGAGGAACAATAATGGTCAAGAGTCTTGCTTCATGACACAGTGTCACAAATGTGACTCAAACCCACACTCTGCTGATCAGAAACACCAGAGCTTGAGTCAGGAGCTCTTATTCGCCATTACGGTTTGGTACAGTTCAGGAGTATTGAACACCTACCCGTGTCCCGTCGGTGAAATGAAATAGAAACAACAATGGACTCTATTGTCTATGATGTTACGTCGGTTCAAGCCGCTCTCATCGTTCAAGTAACGCTCGTACTGGTCATCAATGTAATGCAAGATGGGATCAAAACTAGAAAGAAAACGAGAAAGCAAACAAGTTTATGAAAAATCATTGACATTGAAGGTGTTCAGTGGTACGCATCATTGCTGACAAAAAGGTCTGAAACTACAATCCCGGCCAAAATGCTTGGGCCACCTATTACTAACGTTACATAAAACCATTCCCTGTCCACTTCCCATTGACAATAAACAATTTCTCCCCCGCAACCCCCCCCCCCCCCCCCATTGACTGTAATGCAGAAAAAGCCAGGCAATTGAAACGAACATTGGAAGGGGGCAGGGGGGCCCAACGAGATATGGCTGGGATTGTAGGATCAAATTTGAGAAGGAATGTTGAAATGATGGCATTTCCACCTTTTGGTAACCACTGGTGTTTAAATTTCGCAGAGTTGTTAGGAATAATGTTCCTATCACTTTGTTACTAGGCATTTTTCCCCTACATTACACAACTAGTGCAGAAATTCAGCTCTTGCACAGTAGGCGGAGAATGGTGATAGTAAGCGCAGAATTTGGCGGTAAGCAGAGCCATGAAATTGGGCCATGGTCCCCTCGCATTCTTCTTTGATCTTGTGACATGTCATAATGTATGCAGTTTAGAGTGACCCACCAAAAATGATTCATTTGAAGTGGTTTGTGTCCAATTACTTGTACTCTGATACATGTACTTGAGTTTTTAACAAGCATGCGCGCAGAGCAGTCAATTGGTTAAGCCAATCAGTAATGCTATTTCAGTGCTTCCTTTCGAGGGGTTAGTGGTGGGAGATATCAGTTCTACGCGCTACATTTACCCACCAATCATTGTTATTAATGGCGTCTCCATATCCCGGGGTGTCGACCACAGTAAGCCGCAGTTTGACGCCGCGTTCCTCGATCTCAACTGTAGACGCATCAATGCTGACAGTCTTGTCAATTTTCTCTGCAGAGACAAAACAAAATTTAATTTAATTGCAATAAATTGTTTGGAAAATTCCATCTGATGGCAAACAAAGGACATGGTTTGGCCTAAAAACTCATTATTGTTTGCTCCAACAAAATTTGCTTTTTATTCTGTATTTTGTTTGGTGAAGTATAAACCTGGGTTTGGGTACTTTTTTTTTACAAAACAAAACACAAACATCCACAGATTTACATTAAACTTACAAGGTTTAAAGATAATGATGGTAGAAAGCTTCCCTTAAAATATTACTTGCGCTGAGTTGCTGTAGTTTGGGAGAAAATTTTTGTTTCAGTGAGCCGAAAATCCTTTAAAGCCATCATACACTTTCGGTAAACAGTATTGTCCAAGTCCCACATTCGTGTATCACAACTTACATTATATATAAAATAACAAACCTGTGAAAATGTAGGCTCAATCGGTCATGGGAGTCGGGATAAAATAACGGGAAAACCCACTCTTGTTTCTGCACGTTTCTCCGTGTCATGACATGTGTTTAAAATAAATCTGTAATTCACGCTAACGAGAATTGATATTGTTTTAATGTCTTCTCAAAAAGTAAAGCATTTCATGGAACAATATTTCAAGAGAAGTCTTTCACCATTACCTTCTGTTAACCCTGTAAATTATTTGTAAATCTGTGAACTTTGGTTTTGTTTTTCTGTACCGAAAGTGTATAATGGCTTTTAGAACAGACTTAAAAGGGGGGGGGGGGGTAGTACTTACCTGCTGCACTTGGTATATGTCTCTCTGGGTAGAGGTCTGTGAGAAACAGACTGTTGATAAGGGTAGACTTCCCAAGACCAGACTCGCCTGAAAAACAAGAGCAAGGCAAATAGAAGAAAGATTATGACTTTTACTTTCATGAGATTTCTTCATAAGATCAATAATTTGGTTTCTAATCTAGTAGATTATAAAACTTCTACTAGGTGCCTACACGAAGATGTTTGAAAAAACTCTCATGGGCTGGGCACATGATGGTGAAGGAATCCGTGCCAAGGGTGCGTTCCACTTGTGCAAATGTTGCCGTCAAATTCAAGTGAAACAAGTGGTTTGCAACCATCAGACCATACATGTAGGCGAACGTACGTCTCATGTGTTGGCGGGCGATTTTAAAATGGACGACCAAAAAACATTGAGCAGACGCCATTATTTTCTGGTCGAGAACATAATTATTGTGTTTTCAGTGGCTGACAACGCAGTCATGTGGAGTTGAAATCATTAATAACTTAATTAGTTGATGTCTTGTACAAATGTCACAAATCCAATTCTGTCTCACCAACGACCATCAAGGTGAACTCGAATCCTTTCTTGACGGACTTTCGATGGACCTGGTTCGGCAGATTGGCAAAGCCAACGTAACCGGGCGTCTCCGGGTTGGAAAATTGCTGGAAAGAAGAAATGCATAAGGTTACATAAGAATCCCAAGAATTGTTAACTTCATTTTCATAAATTCTATAAGATGGTATTTAAACTCAGGCATGTTTTCTACGAATAGGATTTAGGAAAATAGAATCAAAACAGAAAGCATGAACTTTTCAACTGATTCTATGAGTTTAAGGCAACATTTTTATCAAGCAACCCAGCTTCAGAAACAACGTCTTTAAAGAAAGGCTTTTTCTGCGATCCAGCCATAGTTGCTTTTGATTTAAGCCAATGATTGGCGCAACATGGCATTGAAACGAAAATACAGTATCCCGTAAGAACAGGATTTTACAATACAATACAACAACAAGCCTTGACCATTTTTTACCTGTTAATAAAAGGCTGAAAATGTTCACATATAAATAATTAAAAACAAAGTTACAAAGACTGATTTTTGCTGCTGAACAACTTTACCAAAAACCAAAAATGTGATTCAATTTTTTTTAATATAAAAATCAGCATCATTCATAGCATGTCCAGGGAATTCCCCTCTTTTCAACGTAATTGATTGTGCATCTCAGAAGTGAAAACAGGTACTGCCAATGTCAACTCTGAGCTCACTGACTTCTCGTTAAATACACATAAAATGCACAAAATTAATTTTCGAACAAAAATAATTAACTGGCTCAAAATTAAGATTAGTCACAGTGACAGTGCAATGGCTGAACTAAAAAAAAATAATGGCAAAAAAATGATCACTGCTACTGAATTTCAGTAAAGAAATCCCTCGCTTACCTGCGACCTAGACTCCTTTCCAGACATTTTCTACAGCTTTGCGGTACCCTTATTAACCTAGCAGACAAACACTTTCAACACTTCCTCCTGGAAATTTGTTAAAACAACAAAAGATGAATATTTTCGTAAGTTGTTTCGTAGACAGAGCGATCATTGACAGTAGTAGTACCACACCACACACACAGACACAAGACCTTGTGGATTGTCAACCTTTTACTCATGGATTGTGTCACGGGCGTGCAGTAGATATGATATGCTGCGGTCGACGAAGTGCTATGTGCTTAACACGAGGTTGTAGTAAAACCGCAAGACGATAAATATCCCAGACGTCCCATGTATTGAGCGAATCAAGAATAAGTTGATTAGTTTAGTTACCAGACGAGGTGATAATCATCGCATACCGATGATTCAAAACAATAAACATCAATCATTCAAAACCAACTCACATGGGCGGGGCCGGGGTTCGGAAAGGGGGAGCACTTTTCTAATATAAAATAAAAGATAAAACACAAATAAGACTGAAAAAGCAAAATAGAAAAAAAAACACTTGATGTTTAGGTCTTAAAAATATAGGCGTGTTTACCTCGTGGTATGGTGGGCGGGGCAATCAGTTGCATGCAGACGTGCACCGGGGGGGGGGGGGGGGCACTACTGGTTATTTATAACACATTGAAATGAACAGCCTTGAAATGTAACCGGAGGTAGCTGTCATCTGCAAAACTTGTCAAATTAGTCAATGATATTCAGGCCTGATAATTGATAGCTTTCGAGCGTTTTATTTTGTTTTGCAGGGGCGGGTTATGGTTCTGCAGCAGTTTGTTTCATTAATTTTTAAATTGAGCGAGATCTAGTATAATAAATCTCCGCCCACT
Source organism: Asterias rubens (assembly GCF_902459465.1). Classification (NCBI taxonomy): domain Eukaryota; kingdom Metazoa; phylum Echinodermata; class Asteroidea; order Forcipulatida; family Asteriidae; genus Asterias; species Asterias rubens. The sequence continues at coordinate 13,059,012 of NC_047066.1, read as the reverse complement.
TTTGACTTGTGGCAGGAGATCATCTCTGCTCCCACGCCGCCCCCCGGCGCCCGAAGATTCCCCACAAAACGGCGAACGGTGTAATAATGCCTGTGATAATTTTGTTTTTCACAGGGAAGTATACCGAGTATACAGTGCTGACACACATCGGTGTAGGGGTAAAAAAAAAAAAATTAATCATTATGCGAAATTTAACACCTATTATCACCTCCTCCTCCTTCATCATAGGAGGGCGCCGCCGGGGCCGGGGCAGATGGGCCCGATTAAACCCCCGTGTGGGATCGACATCACAGGCCCGCCCCCTTCCATCAATTATATTTTAGGGGTGGCCTCAGCTTTCAATCGAAACCGGATTTTCCATTATTAATTAAGAAAGGCAAATTCTGTCAATCTCCCCCGATCGCTGACAAGCCGAAAAATGCACACATCCACACCATTCTCCATGATCACCCGGCTCCCGATTTATTATTTTTTGACAACCGTAAAAGTGACATAGCGCCCTCTTTTGACATGTTGTAAAGATCTCAGTAATTCCTTAGCGATCATGGCGATGGGGGCGAAGCGTCAGTAGTTTCAGACCTTTTTGACAACTCGTCCTGATGTAAAAAGTCGTGAGTTTTACGCATTAATTTTGTTTAATCACATTACACATAAATGTTGTAGATGGTCAAGGGAATGGGGAATATCATTGACTTGTAAATTGAGCCTCAGAGTCTCCCGTCTTTATTTATTAATTTTCTTTTTGGCATCACTTTTGTTGTGACTTTTTGTGTGGTTACACCGTTTACACTGAATCTGATTAGTTTGCATGCTATGCAATGCTTAGCCGCCACAGTTAAGACCATAAAAAAACATCTGCTAATTTACTTGCACTCAACCCCAAGTAAATCATGGAAAATGTACTCTAATGATGCATAAAAGATGACCAGTACGCAGTTAGTAGCATTATATATTAATACTTGGCAATTGATTTAGTCGATCAATTCAAAAGTGGTGACTAGTACTAAGTAGTAGTACTAGTTACTAAGTAGTAGTAGTACGTAGGTGCGGAAAACTATCCATGCATTTCCTTTTTGCTGAAAACAAAGTATTTAGGGGCAGGGCTCAATTTCAGTTTTAACAATACAAAATTTGGCAACAACAGCAAGCCAAGACGAGAGGTTTCACTTTCATTCAAAGAATGTTCAATTTGAGTGAGTATTGAGCATGATGAGTGGCCACCAGTGCCCAGTGCAGTGCGACACCGCCCAGTCACCCAGTCACTTTTGTCTTGGCTGGCGGCTGGTCATGCTGGTAAACTGTTTATGCTAAAGCAAGACTATGCTTAGCTTAGCAAGTTTGTGTGATAACAATTTAGCAACAGGTTTTATATTAAATACATTTCTTTCATACAAAGTTGTTAATTAAATCAGAAAGTTCTGCGGAGCAAATTTCTTTGCTACGCAATGAGTGAGCTTCCCTTAAACGATAATGTCATGACTCAATAGTACTTGTGCATTCTGGCTGCTGGTACATGTAATTGTAACCTATTTTTGCTGAGCAATACTTTTTTGTGCTTAGCATATTGCTTACAGGCTTTATGAAATTGGGCCCTGGTCTGCAGTGCTTGTGGACGACGGAAGAAAAAGATGGAAATGCAGCTCAAAAATTCAAACAATCAAAAGTTGCTTATTTTTCTTTATGGAGATCAAAATACTGATAAATATTCTTTATTTTGTACAATAAAGTGAACAGTTTGTGCTGTGTTATTTACATTATGTTACATGCAAATTTTCAAGTGCAATTTGAATCGTGCTCAAAATATCCCCTGACAGTTGGGAGTAATAATAGTAATAAAATGTCAAATATTAAACCATACATGCCATAAGGGAAACTGACTGGGTAAATTTGAATTGATTCAGGGTTCAGAAAATTTACTATAGTACAATGTAGTACAGAGCAGTAGATGAACCAACACCTTCCAGATTAATGTGTCGGTGCTCTATTAACTGAGCTACATGTATCTAGCCAAATGTTGGTGGTCTGCCTATTTTCATATGGCTAGAGCTCACTTGGTAGAGTGCCGGCACATGAATCCACTCTTTGCTTCAAGTCCCGCTTTAGGGGACTCAGGTTGCCTAGGTTTCCACCTCTGGGACCCGGTTCGAATCCCACTGGGGCACTATGTGCATTGGGTATTCAGTCCCTGGATGTATATCTTGACCGCATGGTTTTTTCCGTTAATTCTCTTGGGGTTTTTCCTCCCACATCTAAAACTGTAATTTCTTCATCATCTTCTCTTCTCGTTTTGCTCTAATTCATGTCATTGGAGCATCAAGAATATTTATCCAGATCCAGTAAATGTTTCTTTGTTCACCCCCAAATCATTTAACAATAAAAATATTGAATGTTTTATAGATAAATTTGTAAATCGCAAATTGCAATATCAGCTTCGCCTCAAGGCACTGGATATAAATATTTATAATATATAAATTAACAATGGATCAATAAAATAAGAGAGTTAGGGCCTACGTTATTACAAAAATTTCATCTGAACCAGCAAAATTTACACAGTTGGCTAGAATGCTGAGCACAGTTGTACAGTTCTACATGTTTGTGTTGGGCTCGATCAGTCAATCTGCGCGATCAGTCGATCGCGCTGTGCTATGAAAGATCTATTGGTCGCGCAGCAATCTATCGATCGCGCAGCAATCAGTCGATCAGGCAACAATCGGTCGATCGCGCAATGAACATCTTTGCGCGATCGACCGTGCACAGTTAGTTGTATTGTACCACCACACACATCTGATAGTTAAATGGTTTCAAAACATTGGTAAACTTGCCAGTGTTTTCAAGTGTTTACATGAGAGATTTTTAATGAAACATGTATTTAACATTTGTTTTTTATAGGTTATGGCGCATCTGCTTGGCAGTAAATACTGCCTGGAGAGTTTGGAGAGTGATGTAACAGATCTGCAGTCAGCTGTCATCGATGTCTCCTCCAGAGTTGGACCAGTCCGCTACCCTTCTTGGAAATTTCCTGACAAGGTACAGAAAACTAAATAGAAACTATTGATTACCAGTTGATTGGGTAATCTTAGTCAAGGACGACGCTTCATTGAACATGTTGAACTGTACTACAGATTGAAGCACTTTGCATTTTCTCATTAAAGGGAAGGTACACGTTTGGTAATTACTCAAAACAAATATTAACTTAAAAACTGACTTGGTAACGAGCATTGGAGAGCTGTTGATAGTATAAAACATTGTTGGAAATGACTCCCTCTGAAGTAACATGGTTTTTGAGAAAGAGGTAATTTCTCACTAAAATAATAAAAGACTTCTGGCTAGAAGTCTTTTATTCTGATCTGAAAGCACACAAATTCGTCCAGCAAGGGTGTTTTTTCTTTCATCATTCTCTCGCAACTTCGATGACCAATTGAGCCAAAATTTTCACAGGCTTGTTATTTTATTGTTAGTATGGGATACATTAAGTGAGAAGACCAGTCTTTGACAAGTACCAAACAGGTACCTTCCCTTTAAATCTAATATAGCAGCTAATGTTTTGTATAGAAAGAGTAATAAATCCATGTACAGCTAATGAGCTTGATTCTGCTCAGTCATAGTTCAGTTGTTTTTTGAAGATCAATTTCAGTTGCACTTCCTTGATTTTATACAAATTAAAATGTCCCTTTGCCCTGCATCATTTCACAATGTTTCATAAACAAAATTATTACGCTGATGACGCGAGGCACAATTGTCTCTCGAAAGAAATGTTTTAAAGCCATTATACACTTTCGGTACAAAAAAAAAAAAAAAAGAGTTAACAGATTTACAAATAATTTACAGGGTTTACAGAAGGTAATGGTGAAAGACTTATCTAGAAATATTATTTCATGAAATGCTTTACTTTTTGAGAAAACATTAAAAAAAATATCAATTCTCGATAGCGAGAATTACAGATTTATGTTAAACACATGTCATGACACGTCGAAACGTGGGGAAACAAGGGTGGGTTTTCCCGTTATTTTCTCCCGACTCCGATGACCGATTGAGCCTAAATTTTCACAGGTTTGTTATTTTATATTTAAGTTGTGGTACACAAAGTGTGAGCCTTGGACAATATTGTTTACTGAAAGTGTCCAATGGCTTTTAAAGAAAAGAAAATAAGTGCAGATATTGCTGTTCTTCAATGTTTTTTTTTTCCTGAAGGGAAATAGATATATCACAGTCGGAATACTGGTATTCTATTCAATGTGATTCCTGGTTGTTTTAAACCTTCATAGTCGCTGCACTGCCCAAAGCTGCCAAAAAGTATAGCTTGCGCGACACTTCCAGTAAAAAATTAATAGCGACCTCTTATAGACATGATAGAGCACTCAGGTCCGTCAGGCATGACGCTCATGGCGCTGTACAACAGTGTACAAGCAAAATATTAAGTAAAAATGAATACAAAAGAAAGTACATGTACATCCATGATCCAGTATACAACATTGACAAAGGTCCGGTTTGGATTGCAGCTACATGTAAGGCCATCTCCCCTTCTCATTATATACAACAATGACATTATATATATTGACTAACTTAGGCAGACTATAAGTTAAATGAACTTGTACATGAGATACAGGACAAAGCCTTAAAATTTTAACAGCTAGGGGAAAATGGATGTCAGTCAGAGTAGTGCCATTTCATTCTATGTAACGAATGTGATTCCTGATTGTTTTTAACCTTCATAGGCGCTGCACTGCCCGAAGCTGCTGAATAGTTAAATACATGTAGCTTGCAAGACACTTCCAGTAAATGAACTAAATCTTTGTACACGAGACACATATTTTTCAAAGTTTCAACCTCTCGACTATTATCATTAAAGGAACATGCGTACGTTGCCTTGGATAGGTCGAGTTGGTCTTTGGAAAGCGTTCTCTAACCGCTTGTTATAAAATGCATATGGGTACAAAGATGTTGCAAAAGTAGAATACAATGATCTACACAAATATGCCTTGAAATTGCGTGGTTGTCTTTTTACCTTGCCGACTAACACGGTCGGCCATTTATTGGAGTCAAATTGTTTTCTCCCGTAAAAGGAAAACCGTGCAATTTTGATAATACTTGTGTGAATCATTAAATTCTACTTTTAATACATCTTTCTAACCATTAAATGCATTTCATAACAAACAGTTTATAACGCTTTTTATAGACCAACTCGTTCGATCCAAGGCAACGTTTTCCTTTAACATTTTCACACTAACTTCCCAGAGAACAGCAATCATAGCAAAACTGAATGCACACTGAAGACAATTGTGTCATTCTGACGAGGAAAATGATGAGAAAAAAGTTTGCTACATACGCTCCTGATGTTTGTGTAGCGCGTTTTGTTCATTCATAGCAATCAGATCACCAATTCGGTTCGGCCTTAGAGGTCGACCAATGCAACGACACAGCATGTCTTGAAGACCTTTCCGAAACTTCTTGTATGTGAAGATGTAAATGATAGGATTGATCACAGGGTTCATATTGTACCAGGAACTGAATATATCAGAAAATGTGCCTGAAGAATTGGTGTAGCACAAATCTCTCATTGAATATACTGTGCAGAAAATCATTTTGCAAGTAACTGGTGTCCACAGAACAACCGCTGCACCCATGACAATCTTAAGCATGCGGATCACATTCTGTCTGGCCTGTAAAAGCTCAAGGGCTGCTCCTTGTACATTCTGTTGTTGGAATCGTTGAGCACTTCTCTTGAGAGTGGCTTGGATCTTGTAGTAAGCCCAGCTCATAAAAAGGATGGGCGACAGGTAGGCAACTAAAATGAGGAGCACGAATTGTAACACCTTCAGAAAGGAGTACATGTAAGTCCGTCCACAACCAAGACTGCTGGTATCATTGTTAGCATTCAATTTCAACAAATTTGGGCTTGAAAGAAGAAACAAAATCCCTAATGCTATGAAAATGATCATGATAACTTTTTTAGCAGACATCATTCTGGGATAGTGCAATGGATGCACTATTCCTATATATCGTTCATAGGTCACCAGACACAGAGCACAAGTTGATGAGTAGGCTATAAACGTCAATAAAAAGCCACTCTTGACAATTCGACAATAGATCTCTTTACCAATGAAACTCTGTGGTAGTTGATTCTCCAATGTGGCAAAGAACGCGATTAAGTAACAGCAAAAAATGCTGTCAACAACAGCAAGATATGCCAGCAAGTAGTTTGTCATATTATGTAGGCTTTTGGTGCGAAGGATGACCAGCCAAGCTAGCGTGTTGAGAACCAATCCAGAAGTCCCTTGTAGAATTGAAACGATAATAACCCATTCATACATTTTCAGTCTTTTGAACACCGTTGTTTATCTCAAAAATCCCATCTACAATTCTGAACTGATGCTGGTAGTGATTGATCGTAGTAGTTGTCAACTTTCATCAGTGAACTTACTGTACTTGTGCACGTAATGCGATCTTTTCTCACTTCATGTTGATCCGGGAGTTTTATTGGAGTTATTCTTCAGTCTGATGGGCGAATGCAAACAGTCTTTGAATTTTCTACATCAAGTGACGTTGCTTCCAATCGTGCTACTTTTTGCTGCTGAAATGTTTACATAGTTTTCTAAATGCTGGAGAACTTTGGTAGCCTGTGACATAAACTGAGAACAAGTCCAATGTTGACAGCAATCATAGATAAGTGGCAAAGTCCAAGATAGTAAGCCACAGATCTCCCAGTCTGCTCTCTGCTGTTGTTCCTCGAAACTCTGATATATCATTTCTGAGTTTTCATCACTTTGCATTGCAGTTTGGGTGGAAATTTCATCTTGATGAGTGTGGTATTTTCTAGGTCTTGTAGGGTTTTCTATTAGACATGTTAGATTGAATCATTAATAGTACATGTCCCTGTCGCGGACTTAATTAGATGTATCAGGTTTGTCATTTTTTAAACCTGATACCTTGTAACATTGATTTATTACTAATTGCACTTTTTTGTGAACTGCACTTACATGATTACACTCGGTATCAGGGCCAGGCCCGATACTTCACGGAGGCAACGGAGGCGATTGCCCTCGTTGCCCCTTGCCATTGCCTTGGTGCCCTTGAAATGCTCACAGTAGAAATTCACAATTTCCTCATTGGGTGCCCTTTGCCAAAGAGAAAATGCCTTGGTGCCCTTGTCCTTTCAAAAACGAAGCATACAGCCCTGCAGGCCTTTATGCTTCGTTTTTGAAAGGGCAAGGGCACCAAGGCATTTTCTTCTTGGTACATGTACAATGTAATGGGCACCCTAAGAGAAAATTGTAAATTTCTACTTGAGCATTTCAAGGGCACCAAGGCATAACCAGGGGGCATCGAGGCAATTGCCTTCGATGTTTCCGTAAAGTATTAAAGACACTGGACACTATTGGCATTTGTCAAAGACCAGTCTTCCTACTTGGTGTATCTCAACATATGCATAAAATAACAAACCTGTGAAAATTTGAGCTTGATTGATTGGTCGTCGAAAATGCCAGATAATAAAACACCCTCAAAATCTAAACTTGAGGTCTCAAAATCAAATTCGGGGAAAATTACTTCTCTCTCGAAAACTAATGTACGTTACTTCAGAGGGAGCCGTTTCTCACAATGCTTTATACCATCAACAGCTCCCTAATACTCGTTACCAAGTAAGGTTTTATGCTAATAATTATTTTAAGTAATTACCAATAGTGTCCACTGCCTTTGAGGCCTGCAGTGTAATTGTTTGTTATTTCATCAATGAGAAACACACTTTTGTACATTGAATACATGTTATGGGACAAGTGAAATGTGTGTGTCGAAATGTCAATGTTTGAGTTACCTCACAAGCAGTAGAGAAGAGAGTTCAATTTAAGTCTTGCCACCATGCAGGGCCTAATTTTATAAAGCCTGTAAGCACAAACAATAGACCGATCCATTAAGCTCCACCCCGTTGCGTATTGACCAATCACAACCCATTGCACAACCAAAAGTCTGACACTATAAAGTCTGACATGCGTGCGCGTATGCTTGGCGCGCGCGGCAGAGTTGTGCAGAATGGCATGGGAGAGGCTCACGTGTTCTTGCTCACATGTGCGCTGTGGGCGGAGCCTAATGGATCGGTGCATTGCTAAGCAAAGAAATTAAGGTATAGCTACCATCGTTACTGAAGTGGGGCCAGGTGAACGGAAAATGTTCATGTTAAGTTGAATGGCATTTTGACTGTTTGTCTTTCTCTGTGACATTTAATACTCATCAATTTTAGCTGTGTCTCAGATCAATGCACAGTGCCAATACTGTCCGAGACAATAATATTTTGAAGTCTGTTCTGATCGGCACTATGTATTGTGCTCAGAGTCCGAAGGCAGGCCCGCCCAGCACCGCCCACCCTGGACACTACACTGATAAGAACCCACGTTTATTAGTATTATTAACTTTGGTATCTTGAACAGATTTCCAGTGATCTTGACATCCCATCTCTACTTGAGGAGCACACCTTCTCAGATGACAATGAGGATAATCAAGTCTCCCACATCGTCCTCTTTGAGCTTGTTATCGACAGGTAAAGCTAACAAAAAGTTTATGGCCAAACAAAGTCTATCAGCTCACGAGTCCAAGCTCATAGAGCTCATTTAAGTGTCCTGCATGTCCTGGGGTGGATTTCACAAAGAGTTAGGACTAGTCTTATCTCAAGTTAGGACCAGTTACTCGCCCTAACTTAGGATTATCCTTGCAATGTGTATATCTCCTAGGACTAGTCCTAAGTTAGGACTAGTCCTAACTCTTTGTGAAATCGACCCCTGGACACATTTGGAAATGTCTCAAAACATATTTAAATTGTAGCAGGACTCATTTTCACTGTTGAATGAGGCATTTATTTTTAAACGAAATATTTTTTGTGTGTGCAAGTTGGCAATGAAAACCTTTTTTTTAAAAATGAACACGCACATGCGTCACAACGAACATCAAGAGTCCATCTCATTGCTTCCAGGTGGTGGTGAGATTGGTGGTGAGATGTTGTTTGTCATGGTGAAACATTATTTGTTGGTGTTTAAAGGCACTACACACTTTTGGTAACTACTCAAGATGTATATTAGCATAAAAACATACTTGGTATAACGAGAACAGAGAGCTGTTGATAGTATAAAACATTTTGAGACACGACTCAATCTGAAGTTAGGTAGTTTTTGAGAAAGAAGTAGTTTTTTTACTAAAGTTTTTTATCTGAGAAAGCCTTTTTTTTATCTGTTCTGACCGTGCAGGAAAGCTTTCCTCTTATTCCTCTCACCCCCTTTAATTCTTCTTCTTCTTTCTCCAGGATGATGCTTCTTCTCCAGAGCTTTTCTCGCTTCGTTGAGCTTCTCCTCTCAGGCACCCAAGGTCGCCCCCCGACTGCGGGTCACATCGTTGGCTCTCAAATGTCCATCGGTCTGGTCGTCAAGAAGTTTTGGAACAAGATGGTCCAGCTGCATAACTTGTGCCAACAGCTTAACACTGAGGTACAATTAATTTTGGTTTAACCCTTACAAACCTTTACAACGATGTGTGTAAGCACTGTATACTCAGTACTTTCCCAAGTCCTGTGAAAGAATTCAGGCACATTAATACACGGATGGGATTCAAACCCTTGACTTGGCTCATGCGTAGTCTATGTTTACTCAGAGGCATTCTACGCTTACACAGCTAGAATGGATCGTAAGCACAGAATTCGCTGGTAAGCAGCGAGCCATGAAATTTGTCTCCAGTTGGGACTGAAAACCAAGTCCTAATGCCAGGCTGTGGTCCCGAATTCAAATCAAGGTTACAGGTGAAAGGCGGGGAAAAACCACTAAGCCAATCTACTGGGGTTTAAGGTTCTACCTCATTCCAAGTCTTTTCTTCATCATGTACACTTTATGGGTTATCATGTTTCAAATTTCTCTGATGTTATTTAGTTATGAGCCTTTGTGTTATAATGATTTTCTGTCTCTTCTTCTCTCTGCAGAATAAGTCAAAGAGCAAAACTGTCCAGAAATTGGAAGCAATCAACGCAGAGCTTCAACTCCAAACTTTGGAGACCTCCAAGAAGTTAAATCTGAGTGATACACTCAATGCTGCCAACAGAACTGCCACAAGGACTTCACCTCTAAAGGAGGCACTCAGTCCTGAGTTGGGCGTCCTTCTGCCTCCTAAGTCCAATCAGGTGGTGATACCTTACAGCGGCGGCGAAGCCCAGAGTGGAATAGCGAAGGACACGAGAACGGTGGCCTCTCAGACGCTGGAGACTTCATTCGTGCCGTGCGAAGCATGCGCCTGTGTCCAGCTGAGTCTGAAGTCCGTTACAGATATGATAGTAGAGGTTTGCGAGTCGCAGGGGCTGCCCTCTGCGATGGCGAGACATCGCTCACAGGAGGTCGTCGCGACGATGACGGCTTCTGATGTCTCAAGGTGGACCAAGGAGCAGGGAAAGGATCTAGATCGGATCAGGAAGCACCTCCAAGACCTTCTCGCCCAGATCGATCCCCTGAAGTTGAATTTCTCGGCGTCGGAGACGGAATGCTCTCAACTGAAACAAGGAATAAACGAGAAGTCCCAGGAACTGAAGAGAGAGAAAGCTCAACGGGAGACACAGCTTAAGCAACATCAGAGCAGACTGAAGGAAGTTGAGAGGCAGCATGCTGAGTCCGTCCTGGTGGTTCATCGGAGTCTGGAGGAGACGACGAAAGGAAAGAGGCGTGCTGACGAGGAGATCTCTGCTCTGAAGAGAGAGCTGCAGAAGCAATGTGAAACCCTTCAAGCCTTGGGTGAGCCTTGGAAATATTCGCAGGCCTGGAATTATGTATCAGATGGCCTATCAGGCCTGATACTTCATGGGGGCAACAAAGGCGAATGTCTCCATGCCCCCTAGTCATTGCCTTGGTGCCCTTGAAATGCTCCAGTAGAAATTTACTATTTCCTCATAGGGTGCCCTGAAGGAAAAAATGTCTTGGTGCCCTTGCCATTTCAAAAACCAAGCATACAGGCCTGTGTAAGTCTTGGAAATATTTGCAGGCCTACAGTTAAACAGAAGCCATGGCCTCTGTTACACTTGGTCTTGGCCGTTGTGCCCCTTCAAAAGTTTCTCATATACTAAAAGATTTTCCAATAGAAGTGCCCTTTACAAAGTAAAAATTGGCATTGCCCTCTAAAAGTTAGAACTCCAGGCCTGCATTTGTAAATAATGTATGTTGAAGGGATAAGATAACAGGTTTTTGGCTGGGTAAAAAAACAACACCACTCAACTAATCTGTCAAAACTTTAACTCATTGGTGGTAAACGGTTAGTGAAGACGATTAGTTTATGTTTTGTTCAGAATTGTTGTGCAGGTATTAGATCTTATTTTGATTTGCAGCTTTTATTTCAGAAGATTTCACTGATTTTTGTTTTTTGTGTTTAAATGTTTTCAGAAATGCCTAAATCTGTGAACATTCATATTTTTCAATCTTATATATAATGTATTGCTTTTAAAGGCACTGGACTGTTGGTATTGTCAAAGACCAGTCTTCTCACTTGGTGTATCTCAACATGCATAAAATAACAAACCTGTGAAAATTTGAGCTCAATTGGTCGTTGAAGTTGCGAGATAATAATGAAAGAAAAAACACCCTTTTCACACAAAGTTGTGTGCTTTCAGATGCTTGATTTCGCTACCTCAAAATCTAATTCTGAGGTCTTGAAATCAAATTCGTGGAAAATTACTTCTTTCTTGAAGACAACGTTACTTCAGAGGGAGCCGTTTCTCACAATGTTAAGACATTTGCGTAAATCTGTGATCATTTATACTTTCAATCTTATAACAGAAGACATAAAGTCTCGGTTAACACTGGAGGCCGAGGGGAACACATCCAACATGGCCACTATCGCCAGACTGGAGAGCCGTGTACAGCAGTTGAGTAACCAGCTACAGAGTACCAGTGAGGAACTTCAGGAGACGAGTAAACAGCTCGGAAAAGAGCAGGCTAGAAATCGGAGCATTGACAAGCATGGCCAGGTAAGGGTATAACAAGCTGTCAGTGTTTCTTATCAGCCGAGTGTGGTTCGAGTCCCTGCCATGACACTTGGATCAATGTAAGGCACTGGACACTATTGGTAATTACTCAAAATAATTAATAGCATAAAAACTTTACTTGGTAACGAGCAATGGGGAGCTGCTGGGGAGAGATAGTATATATAACACATTGTGAGAAACGGCTCCCTCTGACATGTCTGAAGTTACATATTTTTTGAGAAAAAGGTAATTTCTCACTCAAATATTAAAATACTTCAGGCCTGAAGCCCTTTTAAGGCATCTGAAAGCACACATTTTTGTGCAATAAACAAATTACTGTAACACTTTTTTTCTTCAGTATAGTGTTATTTATGCATTGTGCTTGAAGTGCCTGCAGCCTAAAGGTACCTTTTTAGACAGATTCTGCGCTATATACCTATAAGATCTTTTGTTAATATTATTATTATTTTATTTCCTGTCGTTCTACAGTCAATGCAGGGTAAACACGATGCCCTGGCCAGGCGTGTCGATGACTTGGACCAAGCCTGCTGCAACCTCCGCGACGAGCTGGCCGAATCAGAGGATGCCCAGGAGCAGTTAATGGAACAGCTCAAAGAAGCCCAGGGGGAGGTTAAGCAATTGAAGGAACAGTTGCAACAAGAGAAGGTAACTTCTGAACTTTGTTATTGTCCTGTGGTTGAGGGATTGGTCCACCTTTAAAATGTGTGGTTTCTTGAACCAAACCTAGACAAACCAAAAAACCTAGTTTTTAATGAATGACTAAATTAATGTTTTATTATACAATAATGACTGTTTATAGTACAATGGTGCGAATAACTTTATGAGTTGAAAGGTGGAATGTTCTTTTCAACGAAGCAGAGCTGACTTGGATGGAACATTCCATCTTCCACCAAATACAAATATTCTCACTGTTGCGCGAATAAAAAACATTCATTATTTTGTTTTATATACATGTATCACATCCAAGTCGATTTTGATTGGAGGATGCAACTTTCAAAACAAACAAAGCGTACAATATTTAATTGTGACATTACACCCAGTTCTTTTGGTTTGGCTCATTTGGAATTCAACAGTGACTAAGTGCGTTCTGTTCTACTGCTAATTTGAGACATGTGGGCGCCCTAATATTATAGTATGTGCCTTGCAATAACTGTACTGCTGTATCTTCATTGGCTGTATCCGAATTGGGGGCTACAGCTACGGCTACGGCTGGATCGCCGCGTCATCGTGCGTTGAAGTATAGGACGTCCTTTATAGCAACACCCCTGGCAACGGTTGTAGCCGCAGCCTAAGCCGCCAATTCGGATACAGCCATTCTTGGTTTCACTGTTTTGTAAACTTCTCTTGTTGCAATATATAATGAGATTTGATTCAATCACAGATTTCCTCCAAAGCTACAATATCCGTTCAATAATTGTGGTCTTTTTCCTTAGGACTTGGCGTCATCGATCCGAGAAGAGAGAGAGTTCTTAGAGAGTTCTATATTGGATCTTCAGACAATGATCGTGACATTAGAGGGTCAGCTAGAAGACGCCCAGAGCAGAGAGAGAATGCTGGTCCAATATCCAGATATGAACCCAGGCATCGTACCCCAAGGCCCCATGCCAACAGGTGCGTAAAGCTAAACATCCTTAGGTGTATGGTTTATCTTTTTTTTACAGGCAAAGATTTGCAGTCAAACTGCTGAATTGCGTTTTCAATTTACAATTTATTTAAAAACATAAACACGAAAAAAGGTTTAAGCATATTATTAAGACCATCTGGGTATTTTGTTTTCTTCTTTTCTTTTTTGTTTAACTCAATTTAGTTTTTCAGTTATTTATTTTGACCCACCCACCCACAAACTTGAGGGAAAAAAGGTATATATTTTAAACTTTAATTTCTGAATAGCCTTTTTTGTAAATCTGCTGCCACCTAGAGTTCCAAAGTCGCGCATTGAATTTGACATGTTTAACCTGTTTTATTTATTATTTTCTCTTTGGCTTGTAGGGGAGGGTGATAACCCCAGTGATATGAGACAGCAGGTCCAATCTAACAATATCCGAATCCAAATACTGGAAGAGCAGAATAACCAGCTGCGTAAGAATATCACCAAGATGCTGGACGGTCAGGGACACAAACACCAGGGAGCTAAGGTACACTTAAAGGGTCAAACGGCAGATATCATTTTATATCCGCCTAAATATCCCTTGACCCTTTACCTTATTTTCTTTTTTTTCATATTGAAAGTCAAACAGCAAACTTGAGAGTTTCCTGCCTATTTTTTTCCCTAGCAGAACATGTTTAAGCATTATTATTGAGCAGCTGTATCAATTTGGATCCATTTGAGGGCTGCACATGTACATGTCTACAAAAGAAAGAATAAGTGGTATTGATCATTCAGCTTCTCTGTTTAGTCAATATACCGATTTAATTTCTTGAAAAGTGTCTGCAGAGAACAACCCCCCCCCCCAAGACAAACTATTGGATTTGCCCCTTTTGTGGTCCCATGTTGAACACCTTGTAGCATTGTAGTGTGGGGCAGAGCTGTGTATTGAGACAGTTGCGACATGGTGGACCATTTTTTTTTGGGGGGGGGGGGTTGCTGGAAGCCTTTTTAGGTCCAATTGTAGCACGTAACGCAACAGGTTGTCTAGTCTAGCAACATTTTTTAACACGGGTGTTTTAGGACCTAAATAAACTTCTAATTGCAATGTCACAGCTTTCTCAATAAGACAGCTCTGGCGTAGGCCATAAACCTGCTCTCACATTGGTTAGGTTTACTAGCACATGTACAATCACTACATCCTTCCTTTCCTGTGGAAGTGTCGTGGCCGAGCGGTTAAGAGCACCGAATTCAAAACTCTGGTGTTTCTGATCAGCAGAGTGTGGGTTCGAATCCCCAACCGTAACACTTGTGTCCTTAAGCAAGACACTTAACCATTACTTCGTCCTTCGGATGGGACGTTAAGCCGTTGGTCCCATGTGTTATGTAACGCATGTAAAAGAACCCAGTGCACTTATCAAAAAGAGAAAGGGTTCGCCCCGGTGTTCCTGGACCGATCGGCAGCAAATTGCGCCACAGCATCTTGTAAAGCATTACATGCTGGTGCTATCAGAATTAGGTCTCGTAATTCAAACGTAGTCCCACAATCTGGCAGGAAATACTGTATGTTACAGCGCCAGGAGCGTCACTGGGTGACGGACATGTGTGCTTTATAAGAAGCCACAATTATTATTATTATTATTATTCCTAAAACCTGATTAATATCTGATTTTAGTTCTTCCAACGTGACCACGTCCTTTCCATTATTCCAAGACAGTTTACACTCAATGTCATTTACCCCAATTTCTTTTCAACAGGTGTCTGGTCCGGCCATTCCACTATGGCAGTCATCAGGTTCATTAGCAAGAGATCTTCCAAACAACTCCAGCAGTAAGGCTCCTACTGCACCACAACCACGAGACCACCAGCCAAACATCTACACACACAAGTAAGTTTTCCTAGAAGGGCCCTAGCTGTTGTTGTTGTTGTAGTTGTTTTGGGTCTTTCACAATTTTTTTTAGGAACAATCATTGCAGTCAATGCATAAAAAAGTACCGCGTCTCATAAACTGTTTGTAAACTTGTAGCCTTCTGTTGGTCCGGCGCCGGCTAGGCATTGACCGATTTATTGGTGATCAGTTTGTGATGCGAATTACCACACCAGGTTTAAAGTCTTAATAAGCAGCCGGCAACTGCAAGAAGTCCTGTGGGGCTCCAGCCGAAAAATACCCAGAAATCCATCGCATGCTAATCATGCTAATTGTGACTGGGGTTTTAGCACTAAGACTAATTCCTATGCTTATTGTGACTGGGGTTTTAGTACTAAGACTAATTCCTATGCTAATTGTGACTGGGGTTTTAGTACTAAGACTAATTCCTATGCTAATTGTGACTGGGGTTTTAGCACTAACACTAATTCCTATGCTAATTGTGACTGGGGTTTTAGTACTAAGACTAATTCCTATGCTAATTGTGACTGGGGTTTTAGTACTAAGACTAATTCCTATGCTAATTGTGACTGGGGTTTTAGTACTAAGACTAATTCCTATGCTAATTGTGACTGGGGTTTTAGTACTAAGACTAATTCCTGTGCTAATTGTGACTGGGGTTTTGGTACTAAGACTAATTCCTATGCTAATTGTGACTGGGGTTTTAGTACTAAGACTAATTCCTATGCTAATTGTGACTGGGGTTTTAGTGCTAAGACTAATTCCTGTTCTCAATCATCCGCCAGAGTTCCGTATCCAGAAGTTGACGACAGCTGTTCACAAAGCAAGAGTATTCACTCTCCGGACAAAGTGGCAACGACAAACTACAACTCCAGGACCTCTCCATCAAAGGGTGACCCCTACAGCTCTGCTATCCCACCGAGACCTGCGCAAAGAGAGGTCAAAGACAGGAGTAAAGTAGTGGGTGAGTAGCAGGGGGTTTATTTCAAAAGGATAGTCCTAGCTTAATAATAATAATCGTAATAAGACTTGTACTGCGTCGTATCCACCCTGCTGGGTGTTCAAGGCGCAGTAAAAGCTAACAACAAATAAAACAAAACAAAACAAAGAATAAAACAGACACAACAAAATTAGTCTTTGAAAACCTGTGACATAAGATAAGTTTTGAGAAGAGATTTGAATCTAAGATTAAGTGGTAGAGAGTTCTAGATGCGTGGCACAGCTGAAGAAAAAGAGAAGTCTTTGAGCACTTCAATGTTACTCTAGGAGGAATTCAAAATTATACAAACAGTAACTCGGCGTTGAACCTCTTGCATGTAGCCCCCAGGGTGTTCCAAGGTACATTATGGTTACTGGAGGTTCGAGCCCAAGTTACCTCTGAATTAATTTTGCATTCTTATGTCTAATTGGCTGAGAGGAGGTCATGTGGCCATGTTTAATGGGCCTGTGAAATCTCCGCTTTTAAGCGGATATCCGAATTTTCATTGACCATGCCGATCAGTATTTCCGCTTAAAAAAAGGAAGAAAAAAAGAATGTGCACCCAATCCACCTTTAAAGCCATTGGACACTTTCGGTAAACAGTATTATCCAAGGCCCACACTTTGTGTATCACAACTTATATATAAAATAACAAACCTGTAGAAATTTAGGCTCAATCGGACATCAGAGTCGGGAGAAAATAACGGGAAAACCCTACCTTGTTTTCGCACGTTTCGCCGCGTCATGACATGTGTTTACTACAAATCCGTAGTTCTCTCTTAGTCAAGAATTGATAATTGTTTTAATGTTTTCTCAAGAAGTAAAGCATTTCATGGAATAATATTTCAAGAGAAGTCTTTTACCATTACCTTCTGTAAACCCTATAATGTATTTGTAAATCTGTAAATCTGTTTTTTTTTCTGTTCCGAAAGTGTATAATGGCTTTAAAAGTTCTTCGTCTTCATCTGGAGGCAAGCAGAGTATACTATTTAAAATTCTTGAGCAGTGTCTTACCAGACCACCGAGATTGCCAGGTAGCTCGAGGCAGTTTGAATCCTATATTTTAGCAGCGGGTACCACAGCGATTTAATAGATGAAAATTTGCATCGGGGGGGAAACCAAAATTAATATTTATTTATAGTTACTTCTTATTTTTCACACAGTACAAAGCTTCGAACAAAGAATACATTAATAAGGGAATCAATGTGTGGTGAAGAGGTTTTCAACTAGTGGTTTAATCCTAACGAGGCCTGGTTGTTGATAATTTTACCGAGACGAAGTCGAGGTAAATTATCAAGAACCAGGCCTCGGCGGGTTTAAACCACCTATGGTCATAAAGTAAAATAAATGCAAAAATTATAATTTTTCAATGATTTCTTTCAACACAACACAACACCCTTCCAGCTATGAAATGGTAAGGCCCAGTCAAGGCCCTTGGGTAAACAACTCCTTATAAGGGAATGCTGTGCGCGTCAAAGAATGAAGAAACTGTCTTATAAGCACAGGTGCAAACTCACGTGTCACGCCCTTGTTTCAACACTTTTACTGGTCATAAACAAAGGTTTATACACACCCACGTGACGCGCTCTCCACCAATAGGAATAGCGAAACTGTCTGAGGTATTTATGAATGTGCTTTGATTTGAATCAGGGAAGAAATTAAAACTAGCCATATTACATGTATAAAGTCAATTCTTTGTTCAACCCTAAAAATCATTTCAATATTATAAAGAAATACATCATATTTATCAATGCCCAGGTGGGAAGCGAACCACTAGCAATACTGGTGTGAATTTATCCAAGTCTGGTGCAGCCCTGGGTAGCAGCAGCTTGAGTGCCTACATGAAACTCAAACAGAGTGGTGCAATCAATGTACATGGTGAGAGTAGAAACAAGAGCAGCAACATTCAAGGTATTTTTCTTATTCAATTTTTCTTATTATTCTTTTACTCGAGTTTATACCCTGTGCACTTGACACATTGGTAATTGTCAAAGACCAAGGTATTGGTGCATCCACACACATGCATAAAATAACTAATCTGTGAAAGTTTGAACTCAATTGGTCATCAAAGTTCCAAGAGAATAATAGAGAGGTTTCACAGAGTCGCGATTATCGAGAATACGCATACAGATGTCGAACCGTACGCGTTCGCGTCAAGTGAGCTGTGTAGTTTTGTTACGCAAAATTCTAACAAATACCCTCAACTTGAGGCTCAAGAGGGCGCTATTAACCAAATGGCTGCACCCATGGACAATCGCCATTTCTCTTTTTCTGAAGCATGGTGGTGAACAAATGTCCAACTACATCCATGTATGATACCTCTAATAGACATGATGAAAACCTGGTACATTAAAAAATAACAATCCGCTACAAAAACATGAACAAAATGTACTTGTTGTTTACTTACGTGTATGACGACAGATTCCCGTTTTGAGCGACTATTCTAACTTGTGTACAACGGTTATATGTCACATGGACCTCAAAAAGTGATGACGTATTATGACGTATCCGTTTACGTAAGAGTATCGGTGACTCTGCAAAACCTCTATAATGAAAGAAAAAACACCCTTGTTGCGATATTTTGTTTGCTTTCAAATGCACAATGAAAAGGCTTCAGCTGAAGTCTTTTATTATTTGAGTGAGAAATTACCTTTATCTCAAAACACCATGTTACTTCAGAGGGAACCGTTTCTTACAATATACTATCAACAGCTCTTCTTTTCTCGTTTACCAAGTATGTTTTTATGCTAACAATTATTGTGAGTAGTTTCCATTAGCGTCCAGCGGATAGTCTGATTTCTGATTATTGTGCCCTTGGAAAAATCAGCAAAATTGAAATTAACATGAACATACCATGGCCCAATTTCATAAAGCCTAAAGCACCAAAATTGCTATTTAGCAAACAACAGCTGAATACCAGTATCAAGCAATATGCAACAAATGAAAATTTGGTTGGTAGTCTCGTTTTTACCAAGAAAGAATTCAAATTTTGGGAGGCAAAAACTTATATGTTTTCCTATTTATAACCACATTACTTTGAAGTGAAACGATTCTCAAAATGCTGTGTAAAACCAAGTCAGATTTTATTGCCATTAATATTTAGAAAATTACCAAGCATAAATAAAGGCACTGGGCACCTTATATTTTTGAGTGAGTTCCTAAATAACCTATTTCTCAAAAACTATGTTACTTCAAACGGAGCCGTTTCCCACAATGTTTTGTACTAACAATTAGTTTTGAGTAACTACCAATAGTGTCCAGTGCCTTTAAAAGAACCGAGAACACTTATCATTGAAGACTAAGGGTTTAATATCTTTGTTTATGACTCATTACGGCCTTTTCAACAGCTTTGCTCAGCCTTCCGAGTTACAGTGATTAAGTTTTAAGAAGTCGATAAAGTTCAAAACAATGCAACAAAAGTGTTAGTTTGTCAAATTCTCAGACTCGAGTCCCCAACTCTCTATCATTTTGTGTGGAACCCAGTCGTGGTGTTTTGAACTTCAGAACTGCAATCGATTTTAACTCATAATTGCTATTTTGCTTTTACAGGTAAAGTATCGTCCAATGGGAAGCCTCCTCCCAAAGCTAAACAAGGCTGGATCCACAGTGCCTATAACGAGAGCTCACATAGGTCGACCAAAGAGCAATACAGCCCTCTCAACACATTCGTGTGCCAGTCGTGTGACAAGATGTACACATCGGAGCAAGACCTGGAGATCCACCAGTCATACTGTTATGGATAGGTACCTCAGTCTGGTTCATCTTAAAGGAACATTATATAATTGGTTTTCCTAACAAAACAGTTGCTGAGAGTGTAAACACTTTATGTAATCCACCGTAAACATAAACTGACAAACCTGTAGAAGTTTGAGATCGATCGGCCATCTCGGTCACAAGAAAATAGTGAAAAAACGATTACACATTTTGCATGACATTGATGCAAAAAACGCACTAGCCACCCATGCCAATATGATCTATTTTGAGTTTAGTGCATCCATGGCTCTTGCTTTCAATAAACACATAACACAATGAACCTGAGGTAATTTTATACTGTTTGTATTTATTTTAATTTAACCACTCATTATTTCACTCATCTTTCAAAAAGGACTAAAACAATCAAACAGTTCTGGGAACACTTTTTTTATCACTTGTCGAAGGGGCTGGTCGATTTCACTCAAGTTAGGGATGGATTTGGCTAGGTACTGGGATGCAGCCAAGAAAACTCCTGATTTCCTCTTTTGAATTTGGTGCAGGCATCTCTCTCATTGCCCTAACTTTGTTTGGATCAGGCTTCAAGCCTTTGTCGGTCACCAAATGGCCAACGTAGTTGACTTGTCGTTGCGTGATTTGGCATTTGTCAAAGTTGAGCTTGAGGTTCCATTGTGTTGCTCTAGCGACCACTTCTGTTCCCTCTTTGCCTTCTGGCATGTTATCCATTATTCTCTGGTCGATTTTTGGGGCACTCTTGATTCCAAATGGTAGTCTCAACCATCTGTAACGGCCTGAGGGTGTGTCCAAAACCCATGGACCCCAATTACAGCGTGCAACAATTGTTTTGTTATACCTTGGTAACATTGGTTATTCCTCTGCTCGAAGTTCTGTAGTCATCTTCAAACATTATTATGCGTAGTTTAATAAGCAGAGAAACAATTCTTCACTTTTCCGGCTAACCCGCAGATGTTTCCTTCTAAGCACTGGAAATCGATCAATGGTGGGAATGATCAAGGTAATGAACACCGGCTAACATCATTCGTGTTACCCGCCGCGCTGTGCAGCCGTGGTACACCGGTTTAACATCACTCGTGTTACCCGCCGCGCTGTGCAGCCGTCGTACTTGCGTTTTTGTTGCATGGTACGTGATTGGTTCTCGACCAATCAAACTTCACAGTTTGTTACCTAGGTATAACAACGATCTTTGTTCGCAGTGCATGTGGCTGTCTTCTGGGACCGTGGACAACAGGTTTCACTGAAGGGTCAATGTTCAGGGAGTACTTTCCTGGAAGTGTGCCGCCTGTTGTTTTGAGTTCTGTGTATTGCTCAATCTCGAAGATTCTTTCAATGAGGCCCAGCTGTTTAGAGACAGCTCCACCCAAGAGTGTTGGTTTCTGCTCCGCTTGTACAACATAGTAATGTACATCAATACACTTGTTTTTGTGCTGTGTATGTAGCGTTATGGAGCCTACTACTTTCAGCTGGTTGGGAGAATATGACTCAAACTTGCGGTTCGTTTGACCTAGATCTTCTTATTAAATGAATTTTCTCTGAAACACAGCCAATCATCATCATCATCATTCTCTGTGGTCCATCAAGGGGGACATAGAGCCGCCCAAACCAATTGATTGGTTGCAGACTGCCACAGCTGCTGTGCCGGTGTGTCATGGTCCACTTCTAGCTGGCGCAACCAGGTGTTGCGTGGTCGCCCTCTGAGTCTCTTCCTGGCTGGGCCGGGACGGAGTCCCCCTCGAGCCTTGACGCTCAGCTTGAGGGCGGCATGTGCTGGAGTGTCTTCTGGAAGTCGGCGGACATCGCCAAAGAGGGAGTGGCAACGCCATGAGATGGTCACACAAATGTCCTCAAGACCGGTGGTTTGTTGGAGACGAAGTATGACCAACGGACACCGAGTATCCGCCGTTGGCATCTGGTGTTAAATGCTTGAGCCAATACTCACGTAATTTTGTTTACGTTTCGACTAGTATCACTAGTCATCATTTAGAACGAGGCACCACCAGTCGGTTGGTGGCGTTGTTTCCTGCTACGGCCACTGGATGGTGGTTTGGCCGATTGTGTCCTCCCCCGGGGTGGAACTTTGGGTATGAGGGTGTCCTATAGGTGTGAAAGTTCGTACCCTCCCTCGTCTCAGTTGAGAGTTGATCATCGTCTCCTTATCCATAGACTTTCCCGAATCCACCGTCTAAATTTGTCGCCCTCTCTGTGTAAAACTGCACTGTCCGCCCAATTCATCACATAAATTCACAAATTCATTTAATAAGTTGATATTTTACCAGCCTGATGAACTTCTTTCATGATACCTAGCTCTTGGTCACATCCCAGTCGTTTGTAGATGTGTAGTGGCATTATGGACTGCGCCGCTCCGGTATCTATCTGTGCTTGCAGCTTTTTGCCATTGACAGTGACAGCCTCGTGCCACTCACTCTTTGCCTCATCCTCGCCAGCACTGATAAGGTGGGTGTACATGTACTCTTCTTCTGAAGAAAAGTCATCTGTGACTGTATTGTCTAAATCAGTATCATCCTTGACCACATGGTGTGTTGCATGCCGTTTTTTGCACATCGGTGCAAAGTGGTTCAGTTTGTGACAAAAATCACATTTTTGGGCCCGGGTCGGGCATTTCTTGTGTGTTGCCTCACCCCCATTTGGGACATGTTCTTGCTTTAGACTTCCTGGATGTGGTTTCTTCTTTGCTTGACTTTGACCATTCACCACTGTGGTATTGTCGTTGAGCATTTGGGTCACGTGGCTTGACTTGTTCTCACTTGTAGGGTGGACGTGATTTTATGGCATTGACTTTGTGATCCTCATCTCTGTTCTTTTAGGCTGTCTTGTGAGGTCTCGTAGTACTGACCAATCTTTATCGTTCTCTCTAAAGTCAAGTCGTCCCCTTTGTCTAGACGTAATACAATTGCGTCCCTGATCATTCGCTCTTCATCTTGATAGCCACAGTCTTTGACTTGACTAGGAGTTTGAGGACAGTAACAAAGGTGTCAAGTTTCTCTCCTTTGTTCTGTTTTCTGCGGTTGAAGTTTACTTCTTTCTCGAAAACTACGTTACTTCAGAGGGAGATGTTTCTCATAATGTTCTATCAACATCTCCCCATACTTGTTACCAAGTAAGGTTTTATGCTTATAATTATTTTGAGTAATTACCAATAGTGTCCACTCTCTTTAAAGCATGTATCAAATTCATTTGCTTCCCTCCGTAGGTAGTAATTCACAGCTTTTGTTTGTCTCCTATATGCACTATTTAATCTTTCGGGAGCGCTGGTGTTTATGCAAATTACTCGGCATGTACTCTGAGGAATTCAAATTTAGCATTCAGTTGCGATCAAATGAGGCCAGCAGGCATATGTTCTTTCCTTAATACTTTAGTCTGATATCCAATTTTCTTTGCCCTTGGGAAAAATCATAAAAATTGTGATTTTATAACCTTAAAAGTCTGTTATAGCCTATGTGCACCTTGTGTAAATGTAGGCCCTTTACTTGATAAAATGTTTCTGTTTTGCTCCAAGGGCAGATAACCACATGCCTCCAGTTATCATTTACATATGTAATACTTAAAAGTGGCTGAAAGGCAGTGGACACTATTGGTAATTACTCAAAATAATTATTAGCATAACACCTTACTTGGTAACGAGTAATGGGGAAAGGTTGATAGTATAAAACATTGTCAGAAACGGCTCCCTCTGAAGTAACGTAGTTTTCAACAAAGAAGTAATTTTCCACGAATTTGATTTCGAGACCTAAGATTTAGCATTTGAGGTGTTGAAATCAAGCATCTGAAAACACAACATTTTGTCTGACAAGGGTGTTTTTTCTTTCATTATATCTCGCAACTTCGACGACCGATTGAGCTCAAATTTTCACAAGTTTGTTATTTTATGCATAGTATGTTGAGATACACCGAGTGAGAAGACTGGTCAAGTTTTGACAATTACCAATAGGATCCAGTGTCTTTAAAGGAGAAGTAGTTATAAATATTTCAAAGTGCCTTACCTAAGAACACAAGGGTCATGACCGAGACTAGAACCAAACTAATGAGACCTTGCTATGTGTTTGACGACTCAGCCTTGACATTACAAAATGTCCTTTAGAGTCTCTTTCTACTACCATGTTTAATTTATTTTTGTACCAAAAAGCCGTCCAAAATACACCACCATACATTTGCTTTATATTGATCTAAATTTGTAAAAAATGTAATTTTAATTATATATGTTTGACAGAGTTGTTATTTATATTAGGATATATTTAATA